>NW_020218244.1:0-1139 GCF_003070985.1 Temnothorax curvispinosus | reverse complement strand
AACTCGTTTCGCGTGGAAAGTATATGCGTGGAGGCAGTAGGTTCCGCCCCCCTGCGGGGGGCTCCACTATCATTAAACTAGACACATAGTGTGCCTTCAAAGTACATGCGTTGGCTTTTCACTTCTTTAAAATTTCCATTTACTGCTTTAAAAGACTTTCCTCTGTTCGTACATGTACTATTTCCACATATATATTAGTCATTTACAAGATAGTTAGTCGATCATCTGTGTGAATATTTGTGGCGACATACAACTAATTTTGCAAAGCGAAAACTTTAATGCTTCGTAATTTTTGAATGGATCGTGACCGCCACTTTTTTCAAGGTCAAGGTTACTCAGGGTCATGACCTTGACAATATATGTCAAGGTCAAGGTCATTGGCGAGTGGGGTCTTAATATGCATAATTACCAATAAAATGAATTAATTGATGTAAAGACAACATAATTGCTTTTCAAAAAAATTATGTGTGTGTGTGTGTGTGTACACACACACACACACACACACACACACACACACACACACACAAATTTATACTATATATGGGGTGTTCGACGTCAAATCGGACACCATTTGGCTTTTGCATCTCCGATCTTTTTGAAAATTTTTTATGTTATAGTATTGGTTGAAAGAGGCCTCCGTGATTTTTTTCAAATTTTTTTGTCGAACCGTTTTCAAAATATCGATTTTTGAAAAATTACGTTACTTTTTTTTAAACGCCCATAACTTTATGAAAAATGGGCCAAATGGGACGGTTTTTTTTTCAAAATTTTTCTTTTTAAACACACTTTTGATAAAAAATATTTAAAAAAAAATTTCAAACTGTATTTCTATAAGATTTTCAATTTTTGGACACAAATTGTTGATTTACAAAAAACACGTACTGATCGATTTTTTCCAAAATTTTTTGTAAAAAATTATCATCGATTCCACAACTTTTAAGCCTAAATTTATAATGAGATAATGACGGAATCTATTTTTTTTCGATTTTTTAATTTCCATCTTTTATTTATCCGTGCTGAAAAATATATAAATTTTTTTTTAGGCTTATCGGCAACAGTCATTGTTATTTATTTAAAAAAACATACATCTTTATCATTTGTTTATTAAATGATGAGGATATGTTTTTTTTAATATATAT
>NW_020218243.1:0-1707 GCF_003070985.1 Temnothorax curvispinosus | reverse complement strand
TGTACATTGTTGCGTAAGTGTTACTTTCAATATTGCGTGACGATCGTTTGTGGTGTGCCATATTCACATTCAGCCTCTTGTAGAAATAACTAACACATATGGCAACACGTTCTTTCTTTTTAATTTTTTTCTAATATATTACAGCTCTGTGAAACAGAGTCTCCCCTACATTGTATATATACATTATACATTTTTATATATCTATAGCACAGGATTTGAAATATCTGCGTAACTTTTAACGATGTGCATCGTAATACTTATTAAGTTTATATGAAACACATGTGTGTTAACAAAACATTATCAATTTTCACAGTATTGAATATAATGTCATTATAATTTCATTTTTGCAACAAAACGTAAAAAAATTATATTTCTTATAAAACTTGTACTTAAATATTTTCTTTATGTACCTTCATAATAGTTTCACTTACCTGTCCCCCCATCTTGGGGGACTTCGATCTCCGTATCGAGATTCGCCGGTGATTAAATTAATTAATTATCCGTCGTGTGTGTCGCGCAAAATTGAGAACACGCAAAACACAAGAATATACAGATGACATTTATTTAATTATTTTATTATTATTTTTCGCTACTAAATACTACATACTATACTCGTAATAAGTATTTCTATATTTATATCGGTAGATCATCATTTGTAGAGCGACTTTCAACTTTCCTTGATGTGTACTTTCAAAAATATCTAAGATGTGCTTTATCAAAAACGTGTTTTATATAAAAGTTTTACAGTAAAAATGCCTTTATTTAAGCACGTTAACAACATTTTGAAAAGATAATTATTTTCGAAAACTCAACCCTTTTGCATCTATTAATGAAAAGAATATTTACTGCATTCTCTGTAAGAATATAATTAAAAATATTCCTATTCTAAATGCTGCCAAGGCTCGCAAGAGGTCTCTTGCGCCTTTCCTCACGAGAATCGTCTTACGTTCGATAGCTCGGAAAGCGAAGAAAGGAGAAAAAGATGTCATACATGGCAATATAATTAAGACTTATTTTTCTTATTCCAACTAACGACATTACCATATTTTACATCTATTAAATGCAAAATAGAACCTATACTTCATTATTAAAATTTATCACTTTACGTAATATTTTCGAGTCACAGATCGAACAAAATTATATTCAGCTTTCAGTATTTAAAATAAATATCATGGTTTCTTATTTATTTCTTCGTCTTCCATTCCTGCTTTTTTCTTTATAATTTGTGGCTTCGTCCAGGAAACAATAATGAGTTTAAAATTATATTTAACAACAATATTTATATTTAAGTAACTCGTTTACGATTAACAAATTAAAATGTAAGTATTATTTCCACTATATAATCTCTATTACTATGACATAATTGTGGTTGTACAAGGAGACTATCCAAATTATTTATTACATGCTGATTACTGGAAGGATACAAGTACGGTGAAATACGACACCGAAGATTGTATAACCTTGAAAATGACAGCATTCTTAAGAGAAATTTTGAAAGAACACGTTGTAACAACGTAACGTTCGTAAATAATCTTTACCGTGGTGAAGCTCTTCAGAGAAAAGACGTAAATCTTGCCGGCGCTCAAATAATTCGGTTTCATGCTTTTTCGCATCACGTACAAAAGCAGTCTTTGCCATTTCGTGGGTATTTCGTACCAGAAAGAGTTATATCTGCAACAATTTTGTGTCTCAATTAATGATCAAACG
>NW_020218242.1:0-3718 GCF_003070985.1 Temnothorax curvispinosus | reverse complement strand
GCGTGAATATTGGAGGAGTACATTTCGGGCGGCTGCTGCGGATCGCGTGGCGAGGGAGCGAGAGAGAGACGAGGCGCGTTCCTCGCCCCCTCCCCCTTACGCTGAGGTGGCCCGCCCTGGCACTGTGGTGCCCCTCCCTCCGTTGCGAGTGACGCTACACTCCGCAACAGGGCAGAGGGACGTGGTCCTCGTTCGTCCTTGTCGGGAGTAACGCCTTTGTGAGTTTGCTTATTATATTTAATCCTTCCTCTTTGCATACTGCTTTCTGCTTCTATTCTGTTGCGCGTGTTCTTATCTTGCCGTGTCACCTGCACGGTCGATGCCTCCGGTGTCGGGTTTCGGCTCAACGCGTCGGCTTTCATATTACTTTTTTCGGCCTTGCTTAAAATGCATTTAGATTCGGCCGGCTTTGCGAGGAAATGCCCGATAAAATTTTCGCCGTTTTTTACGATGCCTATTTGGTTTTGTGGTGATTTTTCCTTCTTATGTGATCGGAGTCTAAATGTAACTTTTCCGATGTGTACCTGCTTTGTAGCGTGTGAGATAACGGCTTTGCGCTTTGTGAGGAAATCGTTCCCCAGTATTCCCTCATAATCGATCGGGAAATCATCCGCTACCACGTACATGGTATGGCGTATTTTCTGGCTTCCCAGCTTTATGGTTGCTTTTATTTTTCCAAGAGTGTGGATCTTGTGTCCCGTCACTCCGGTCAATGTTAGGCGTTTTTCTCGTACCATAATACTGCCTTTTAATTCTCCTACTTTGATTAGCGTTAGGATCGCTCCTGAGTCCAATAAGAAGTTGGCCTTGCCTTTCTTGGTCTCTTGAATCGGCAGTGTTATCAGGTTTAAGGCATGTTTGTTACGTTTCCCCGTTATCTGTGTTACTCGATACTCCGCTGCGGGGCGTGCTTTACCTTTCCTGGGTCGCTCTTTTTCTTCACTGCTACTGTTGGATGATGTTTCGTCGCTCGTTTCTTTCGACTTATCTTTTCTCACCGTGCTTACGGGCGCCTGTTTCGTGGCTTCCCTTTTCGATTGGTGCGGTCGTTCTGTTTTCGGTCGTCCGTTCAACGACCAACACTCGTCCCGCTTGTGCCCTACCTTCTCGCAATAGGTGCACTTTATGGTGTTGATTCTATGGGGCTTTTCTGCTTTCGGCAGTGTATATCTGCTTGCATACCGGTTCGCGCGGCAGTCTCGCGCGTAGTGGCCGGTCTTCCCGCATGTGTGGCATTGCACGTTTGCGCTCGCGTTTCGGGCGTCTTCCGCGGGGAGTCTGTTTCTTGACGATAGCTGTCCGTTTCTCGGGGAGGGGCCTCTGACCTTTTCCTCCGCGTTGGCGCCGGTTATCGCCTCTTGTAGGCTTTGATACCGTTGCGCTCGGACCAGCATTTTGATGTCGTCGTGCAGTCCTATTTGGAAATTGTGCAGGGCTTGCATCTTAATGCTGTCAAGAATCGCCTTCTGCTGTTCTTGGGAATGTCCTTGGCCTTCTTCCATGGCCTCATATAGTTCTCTTGCTAGTTTCTCGACTCGACGCCCAAAGTCCTGCGCGCTTTCTCCCGCCTTTTGCTTTAGCGAGTTGAATTCTAGCTGCAGGTGGGTCATACCGCGCTTTCCGAGATACTCCGTTTCGAGTTCGCGTTTTAGCTGTTCAAAATCGTGAATATCGCGCGTGTCGAAGTCGGTCATCGCCTTGCCCTTGAACTTAGTGCATAGGATTGCTTCTAGAAGCATGGCTTTATCTATGGGCTGAATATTTTTCATCGCGTACGTGCTTGCGCTGAGGAATTCGCGAACACGCTCCCTAGATTCTCCGTTTATTTCGGGAATCATATTACGGGCTTCCTTTAGGCTAAGGAATCCGACGTGGTGCCCTGGCTGACTACGGATGTCGCTCTGCGTTCGTCCGTAGGTCACGTCCAGCGGGCCCTGGCTGCTCCGTCCGCGTCGTTCTTGTGCGTCGGGGCGGTCGTGCGAGGATTCTAGCCGGCTCACGCGGTCTTGTATGTCGCGGATCGCGCGCAGGACTTCGACTGAGCGGTCGAATTCTACAGTCTCTGCGCGGTTCATGCGATCCTGCATGTCCTGCATCATGCGCAAAACGTCGCTAAGCACGGAGCTTATTGCTCCTGGGCTTACTTGCGTCGGCTCGGCGGCTCGACTTTGGTCGCCTTCGGGTGGTTGCCCATTTTCCGTGGGTCTGGGCCGCTCCATCTCGGCGTTATTTTGCGCGGGGGTTATGTCCTCACGCGGCGTGATTGTCGCGGCAGCTCGGTGCTGGCTCATTGTTCTAGCCCGGGGGGTATAGTCCTCTTCCTCGGGGTCAAATATATCGCTGTCGTACGAAGTCAGGGAGAATTCTCCTCTCCCTGCGTTTTCGCTTTGCGTATCGGCCGAGGTGTCCGATCGTGCGTCACCGTCGGTCGGGGGCTGTCTGTGTGCGTTATCGTGTTCGTCGCCGTGTTCGTCCGCTAGGCTATCTCGCGGTTGCTTGTTCGTGTTACAAAAGCTAGCGTCTAAAAATTCAAACTCGCGTTCTATAATGACGTTGGGGTGCAATTCGAGCACTGGCGTATCGTCGTCGGCGAGTTGCGCGTCTAGGTTTCGTCGCACGCGGTTTAAAGAATCGTGGTCTGTACGTCGTGCGGCGCGAAAACGGTTTCGGATGCTATTCTCGATTGCTCGTTGTGCGCGCTCGCTCAACACGAAGGACGCGTTACTAATAGGGGAATGCCGGGACAAGTCGTCCGACATCTATTAGTGCTTAACGCTTATTTCTTGTACTCGCGAAGTTTCCTTCGGCTTTCGCGGTCGTATTTGCTGTAATCGCGAAGTTCCTTCTGACTTTCTATCGCGGGGAACGCTCGCTATTTCTACGCTCGGCACGTGCCGTAGTCGGTTTACAATTTGTTTTGGACTTACTGCACCGCTGCGCAACGCATGGTGTCCGCTTTCTGCTGTGTCGGAGTCCTGCAGGGCCGCTCCGCTGCTTTGTGTCGTCTCTGCTTCGCTGTATCCCTGCTGCGCTGCTTCGCTGGCTCGGTGCGTCCTTGTGGCGTTGCCTCGGCTGGCGAGTCCGTGCGGTAGGTCGGGGCTTCTCCGATGTCGCTGACACTCGGCGGCTGCTACCGTTGTTTCACGTGCTCGGGATCCGGCTGGCTTTTCCTCTCCGGGATATTTTGCCGTCGTTTTATGATCCGTTCCCTTTCGCAGGATGCCGTAGATCTGGCAGGATGTCTTCCCGTCCGGTTGGCAGATATCCCACCGCTGCCACCATTTGTTGTGCCGCGCCTGGGGATTACAGGATCGGCACGGAGTTCTTTGGGATCCGCCGGGAGAGAGAAGACACACTTGTCCAGATTCTTGTAGAATAGCTTTTAATAAACTTAGTGTTACACAAATCTTACTACACAGGTGTTCTTAGTCTATTGCCCTGACTTGCGGGCGTTCGTGTAGTCGATTACATTCGGTCGTGCGCGATTAGCCTTACGTTTTAGACTGCCCGCCGCTTCTTGGAAGGGCGGGCTTTTTATTTCTTCGCGTATTACTTCCGCGATGCTGACTTAGCTGTCAGCGCTTTTGCTTCCGGGTGAGCGACCTGGAAGCCGCTTGCGAAACCCGGAATGCCACCTCTGGAGAGTTTGGCAAGATCCGGAAGCAACGCCGACAGCTAAATGTCGCAATTAGGGATCGTTGACCTTTGCGGCACAACA
>NW_020218241.1:0-7395 GCF_003070985.1 Temnothorax curvispinosus | reverse complement strand
ATATATATATATATATATATATATATATATATATATATATATATATAATGTGTTGTAGGCAAATTATTATAGGCAAATGTTATCTGCTTGGTCAAATGGCTTTCGCCCGTTTATTTGTGTTCAAATGCTATTTTCCTAGGCAAATAGCATTTGTTTGAACGCTTTTTAGGAAAATAGAAATAAATTGTAGGTAATTATTCAGAATAGGGCCTTTCCCGAATTTTGATATTTTTTGCGGCTTTCTTGGTAAAAATCTTCGTAAAAATTTTTCCCAACAACTGGACACATAAGTACGCCTTGCAAAGTACATGCGTGAACTTTCCACGCGTGGAAAGTTGTAAACCCATGTGACATCTCATCTCGCGTGGAAGCAGAAATATGATATAGTGGGAAGGTTCGAATACTTCGAGCTATTTTATTCTAAAAGTGTACATATTTTTTATTTCATGGAGAAACGATGGATTCTAAAATTAAATATATAAAGATTATAGTGTAATTTTCAAGAGGAAACAGCGGACAAATTCTACCAATATTTATAGTAGTTTTCATGAGTTTATTTCAAAACAGTATCTATAAAAATAAATTTTTACAACAAATTTTACGGAAAGCTGTTTTAGAAACTGTAACTAGAAAAAGTATCACAGGAGATCTATTTCTAAACGAAAGAAACATTACGGTTGCAAAAGAAATATCAAGAACTGACTAATGATGTTATTAATGTAGTTTTTCTACTTTTTCTAGTATTTCGCTGAACAATTATTTCAAACAAAGAAATGACACCCATCGCCCAAAAAATTCAAATTATGAAAGAAGAAAGAAAGATAAAACGTTTCGAAAATAACAACACTATAAATAAGGTTTTAGGTTTTTTATTAAACCTAATTATTATTAGGTTATTTTAAACCTAATTTATCAAATAATTTTTACAAAGTAAATTTGTAAGTAAAAAAATATAAAAAGTAAACATATAAAAAGTAAATTAATTTGTCCTAATTATTAAACAAAAACTATTTCAATTATTCACGACGGCATAATGTATAGACGGACACGTGCGGATATATTTCCTTCCATTGATTAACCAATTGATTAACCAATTGATTTATATTACAGAATATGAAATAAAACTCCTGCAGTTTAAAACATTGTTTCAAAATAACGGAACAATTATCAGGTTTATCAAGTTTTGCGTCAAAAAGATATAACTTTTTTAAGTTTTTGCACTGCGCTAGTAATTCCAACCGGTGATCAGTGAGGACAGCATCGCACAAATAAACTTCTTGCAAGTTTTGATAAGAGGAAAGTAATTTAAATAATCTATCATCAGTAACTGAATTGCATCTGTAACAAAAATGATGTAATTAGTACAGTACTTTAATTGCAAAGAGAAAATTCTTGTAACTTTTATCAAAATGCTCGCAAAAGAAGCAAACAAATTTCAATAAAGAATACAATGATGTGTGTTTTAAAAGAAAATGTAGCACACACACACTTACAGATAAAGGGCCACTTTTTGTAAATTTTTACAGTTAGCGAGAGCCTTAATACCCCGAGATGTAAGATTACGTGCGTAGAGTGAATATATTACTTCCAAGTCACAGCACGAATTTCCCAACTCTATTAGAACTGCATCGTTTATTAAGTCGCTATCTGCCGATAACTGACGCATCCGTCGATTATTTTGCAATATCTTGCAAAAACGTTCGGTTCTTATACTAGTATAGCCAGTACGAAAAAGGTTTAAATGTTCCAAATTATTTAGTCCCTCGAGATACGAAAATCCTTCATCGTCTATGTTGAGCCAATTTTTGAGATCCAATTCTAAGAAAAATTTGTATTACAAATTGTTATACAATCTACCAATAATCTTGACAATATATACATATACTATATGCATATACCTTTCAAATTTTTGCATGTCTCTGAAGTTTTAAGTAGGATAAGATTTACGTCGATGCAGCGGCAGCCACTGAACGGCAAGTCATTTAATCTTAAATGCGTTAAACGCCTGCCGCAATTATCAAGAAAATTTACGAAATCATTGACATCAAACCAGCTTCCTGTAAGATCTAATTGTTGCAAATATTTACATCTAGGTGTAAAATAACGAAATATATCGCACATATAATTATCAATATAGTCGTTAAAGTGAATATATCGCACGTTCAAACGTGTATAGAGTAGAGGATCCCGTGATAAAGTATCAAAGCGCTTATTATATACTTCATTCATGCGGCATAATGTTACCACATCTAAGTATTTAAATATTTCTAGTAGCATTTCATTCTGTAAAGATAAAATATAATTAATATAATACAAAATAAATATACTTTAATACTCAAAGTACGAAATGTCATTGTAATAAATATTGTGATGAGAAATAGACTTCTTAGAATACTTTACAGGAAGCGCAGATAAACTGCAACGTGATAGCTTCTTGGATTCATCCAATGAGAGTTTCACTCCCTTGGCACAATTCGAATTACTTTTCAATAAAATATGACGAGAGTTGTTCTTTCCGTTAGGTTGCACATAAGGTATTATCTCCTGAGATGCCTTGTTGTGCTTCAAATTATTCTTATAAGATACCCTTCTTATGTCGCTGCAAATATTATCGGAACAAATTAATTTTTAAATTTATTCTTATTATTAACAGAAAAAATGGATTCAAATATTATTTGATGTCGATGATAATAATACCTTTTACAAATAACACAGTATTTGGAAAAATTCTGTTGCAGATGAACTACATCCAAGTGTGCATTTTTTGAATCTGCTGTTAAATTATGAACATCGTCGTGGTGTAAAGAGTACATGCTGTTAATTCTTTTCAACAGATTACTTAAACTCTCGTTAGGATTTCTAGGAAGGATCAAATCTGATGTGCCAATGAGCATCACAGCATCTAGTTTTGTATCAGATGTCTCTGTGCTGTCACTAAACACTAGTCTGAGCATTTTAGTTTTAAAGTTACACGGATGCGACAACGGTGGAGAAAATAATCTTGATTTCGGGGGTACAATCAGAAACTTTTCATCCCACAACTGAATCCAGTGATTATTGGAATCTTGAGCCAAAATTTGAATTACGCTTCCAGGATTACACATTTCGTAAATACAGACTCTGATTGGATATACAGCTTCATGAAACTCGATATCTTTAAATAGAAAATATTATTATATTTACTCTCTTCTCAGCAAAAGCGTATCTTCCTTAACAATATCTTATTTATCGATTTAAATATTACATACCAATATATCTTTTTGTCGCATCAAACTCGTACATGTAATATGATATGGCTCTATTAGTGGATCTCATGAAATTTTTGTTTTGCCATGGAGATATTGAAATACCAGTTTCTAGCATCTATATTAGAAAATCAAAATTGTCAAATAGTAGAAAATCTTGTAACATATAATACATATATAGCGATTACTTTGTACAGGAGTATAACAGAGATATGTAGTACCAGAAAATACACGTACCTCAAAATAACAAAAAGGAATTGGTAAATGAAATAGTTGTCCGTAATTTTGAAATTTGGGTGGCCCAATTATGTCAGGGGCAGTATGGAATATGCTAAGACTCTGGTGATCCACGGCAACAAATCTTTTCTTCGCAAATTGATAGATGAAGTCAACACTATCCTCTTCTCCTACGGATACTCTGCCGACATAGGGATATCGACTACAACTCTCGCAATATAAAGATTTATTGTGGGTTGTCATTGTCTCTCTAAAAAAAGACAAAAAATATGAAGAATAATAATCCTTTCATTTTTAGCATATATACTAAAATGCATTATATCATATATATTTATAATTATAGCGTTAAGATTATATGTATAATCTAACAATAAGTTTATCTTGCTTCCATTTGCATTGCTAAGTACTGACAGTCTGCATGTGTGTGTTGAATATCATTATTAAATAATTAATTATTTTAAAGAAATTAACAGTTATTTTTTAATTTTGTCAATGTAGAAAAATGTTCTTTTATAAATCTGAAATATCGGGAGCTCTGTGTTCTTCCACTATCACGTGGCACATACGTGCACGACTACAAAAGAAAAAACAAAAAATTACACAATTTTTGAATTGCTCACATTCGCCAGACTTACGCTTAGTTTCTAAATGACTATAAAGTTCCATTCTACATTAGTCGTAAGAGTAGATGTAAAACGCGTAAGCAGTAAAGCTATTGACTAATAAGATTTTTTACAATCCAAGAATAATCGATTGTAGTTGGTCAACTTTTACTGCTTACGTCTTATCGCATACTCTTGCAGTTATTGTACAATGGATTTAAGATTTTCCGAAATGTATTTTTTATCTTACTCAATGTATCTTTTATCTCATTTTCCGATACACGTTATAGTCGGAAGCTGCGACGACACTTTTGGCCAAGTGATTTTGTAAAATACGATTTTCCGTGTTAACCTGCGTGAACGGCTCTCTTCGATAATCCGAACACCTACTGGCTGGCCGTACCTGGGGGGTTTAAAAGTACGCAGGTGAGAAAGAAAACACATTTTTAAGTTATAGTATAAGTCTCAATTTTTATCGGATATTGATAATTGGTCACTCAGAAACATGCAAATAAATTGCTAGTTTGATTGTTCGGGGGAATTAGTCGCCAAGCTTAATTATAAATAATTAAAAATAGTTATTTTCAAGTCATTACTATAAAAACTGGGTTTTCTTTAGTAACAAGTATAGTGCTAACACATGCCACCAAAAAAAAGTCAAATAAAAATATTGGTGGCAACATCTCTAAAAAAATTATTGACGATGCAAAAAGCCGGCACGCGGCGCCGCGGCGGAAAGGTCATCTGACGATGGCCTCAATTGTTTTTAGCGTCCATGAATTTTTAAAAACGTGTATTATTAACTATCATTATCGTATCAATTTATGAAAAGATTGATAAACAATAAATAGTGTGTGAAAATGTTTCTTCAGAAAAGAAGACAATTGGACCACCACCACTATCTTCACAAATAACGCAACGCTGCGCCAGCAAAGCCATTTTTTTATTTTCACACACTCTATTTATTGTTTATCAATCTTTTTATAAATTAAGTAGCAATTTATTTGCGTGTTCCTGTGAGTGACCAATTATCAATATCGATAAAAATTGAGACTTATCCCACTCGGCATGTTATGTTGCTGAAATATTGAAATATTCGGAAATAGTACAAAAATATTTCGTTAACATTTCATTTGTAACTATGCATCTGAAATATTTCAGAAATGTACCTGCATCATGTTTTTTATAATATTGCATTAACAATATTTCTGAAATCTTTCAGAAAGTTGTTTACAATATTTGTAAGTGTCTGTAATGTTGCAAAAAAATGTAGCAGATGCAATATTTCAGAAATATTTCTGAAACATTATAAAAGTATTATTTCGTTTGCATTGCACAAATAATATTTCTGTAACATATCAAACGCAACATTGCATTTAAAATATTTCTGAAAAATTTCTGAAGGATTGCGTAGGTAATGAAAAATTGAATTGCAGGCAGTGAATTTCTACAATATTGCAGAAAAAATATTGCACATGTAATGGTTTAGAAACATTTCTGATACATGATAAAACTATTATTTACATTTAAATTGCACGCGTTATATATTTTAATGTTTCACATACAACATTGCATTTGTAATATTTCCGAAAAATTGCTGACAGACTTTAGAACTTATAAAAAATTAAATTTATTATTAAATAATTATTACATTTTATTGCATTTTTTCTCTTTTATAATATTAAGAATTTTCTGATATTCCAAATTGTGTCATATGGCATTTTTAATATAAAATATAAAATACTTAATAATATTTAATATAAATTAATATTCGACGTTGACTGGCAAAAAAGATTTATTCGTATATCTGTATTGTTAATATTGTTATACGATAGCTTTATGGTCACCAAAATAAGCAAGTATAAGAAAAAAAAAAGCGTCAGAGTCAGAAGATCACCGCACTACCCTGTTCGATCATCGATGTCAAGCAACAAGGCGCCGGCGGTATACTACTTGGATGGGTGACCGGCTGAGAAAGCGGATTTCTTTGGACAAATGCGCGGCGGCTATACGCACATGGCTTAATATATTTTTTTTGTTCCGGTAACAAAATATTTCATTTTTCACATATCAACAAATAGTTTTTACGTCAGTAACAAAATTTTGTTTGCTAATACAAAACATTTTTCTCAGTGTAAAATGTATTTGAGATATCTCTGAAGTGTTTCTGCAATATTTCGTAGATATATTTCAGAAATATTTCAGTAATATTACCGAAATATTGCCGAAATCTTTCAGCAAAGTTGCATTTGAAATAATTGTGCCGATTGAAACATTGCAGAAATGTTGCAGAAACAGTCGTGAAATATTTCTGAAATATTTATGAAAGGTGTAATATTTCAAATGGAATTTTGCAGAAATGTTTCTGAAATATTACATGCCGAGTGGGATACTATAATTTGAAAATCTGTTTTTTTTCTCACCTGCGTACTTCTAAATCCCCCAGGTACGGGCGGTACAACCAGCCAGGTGTTCGGATTATCGAAGGAGAGTCGTCCACGCAGGTTAAAACGGAAAATCGTATTTTACAAAATCACTTGGCCAAGAGTGTCGTCAGCTCTTAGACACACGGTAGAAGAACATGCGGCATACACACGTTCACGTGCACCAAAGAAAAAAATTGCAAAATTTAAATTGCTTACGTTCGCTACACTTACGCTTACGCTTCTACGTTTATCGTGTGAACGTAGAACGTATGAGAGCCAACAATGTACTTGAAAGCTGCTTAACTTCAAATAAGGTACTGCTTAACTTCCTTCCTTCCTGTCTCGTACCAAGATACGAAATGTCCGCTGCTCAGCTTCATGCGTAGTAATGATCAATGTCCTCGGATAAAGTCGCGCACTAACACTCGGTTCACGAACGATTTCGTCAAGGATTAGGATGAGGATTTATTTAAATAATTATGTTGAATTTCGTTTTGAGTTAACAAAATCCTCTGAACATTCTCAGAATATACATTTGCTGTTAGGGGTACAAATCTCGATCCTTCGGAATACGACGTTAATATCGTATTAAATTACTCGTAGAACGAACGCTGCGTCAAGACTTTTAATAGTAATCGCGTATCGCGAAACTGTCTTTTTTCCCTGAGCGTATTTACGATCTCAAATAAACAATATACATAATATTGCAGAATCTAGAATACTTTAAGACAGCACTCGACTATACGTTCGCAGTCTTCAACAGCTAGGCGCGAAAAGACTTTGACTGTCGATCTATCCCGACTCCAATGGTGCTGTTTTGCCCGCTACCTGCGCGCCTGGTGGGGTCCCCGGGGACCCTCTCTGTCAGAGATACAGGGTCCCCGG
>NW_020218240.1:0-30439 GCF_003070985.1 Temnothorax curvispinosus | reverse complement strand
GTTTCAATTCTCGAATTGCCTTTTTATGTATCTCCGTCCACTCCCATTCTGCCGTGCTGTCCAGCAATCGATGAAGAGGTTCAGCGATTTTTGTTCGGTCTTTTATACACCTCCCGTAGAAGTTTATACCGCCCAAAAATACTTGTAGGTCTTTGACGCATCCCGGCTCTGGCATCTTGGTAATGGCATCCAGTTTCGCTTTCAACGGCTGGATTCCTTTTTCCGATATTTGGTAACCCAAAAATTCCATTGAACAAACTTCGAATGCACATTTCTTCCGGTTGATGCGCAAGTTGGCTTCGTTGAGCCTCCGAGGAGCCTCTCAAGCACTTTCTCCAGCCTAATGTCGTGCTTTTCCTTATTTCGGCTTTGGATCTTGATGTTGTCCAGATATATCAAGATTCCTGGGATCCCCTGTAGTCGCGACACCATAAATTTTTGAAAGATACGAGGTGCAATATTTAGTCCATCTAAAAGCACGTTAACATTAAACAATCCATGTGGCGTACTAATCGTGAGAATTTTTGCTGTTTTTTCATCCACACGAAGCTGCTTGTATGCGTTTTTCAAATCAATTTGCAAAAAAATTTTACCGCCATTAAGTGACGTCATTGCCTCTTCCACGGTTGGTATTTGGTACTCGGATTCTCGAATGTAAGGGTTTACTGTTACCTTATAATCGCCGACCACCCTAATTGTCCCGTTTGGCTTCTTAACAAACAACGCCGGTGTGGCCCAGTCCGATTGATTGACCGGTGTCAGCATTCCCCGTTCGACCATCTCTGCTAGCGCTTCATTTACCGGCTCGATAAACCCGTATGGCACTCTCCTGGCCTTGAAAAACTTTGGTGTGTCCTCCGCTTTCAGCTCGATGTTGATCAGAATCCCCAAGTGTCTAGAAAGATCTTTTTGCAGCACTCCAGGATATTTTCCTAGAAGTTCCTCGTATCCTGCTGCTTCTTGTTCAACATTTTGAATTCCATGCAGTTACTTTAATATCAAAGGCGTCGAACCAATTAGCTCCAAATAAATTTGGCCCTCGATCCTCTTCGGTGACGATAATCGGAAGTCGTTTTGTAACTCCCTTGTACTTTATGTCGACCATAGCAATTCCCAATGTCTTAATCGGCGGCTTACCTCACGCTTTTAGATTCGGTACCCTCAAACTTCAAGCCGGATTTTCATTTGCACAGATCAACTCGAAAGTCGATCGATTTATCAACGATTTGTCGGCACCATTGTCTATTTCCATTTCTAATTCCACAGAATTAAGCTTCAATTTCGTCCTATATCCCAATCTATCTTGTTGACGCGGACCCCTTTTCTTTAGGTTGTTCGGCGCTCGCCTGTATATAGTAGATGTCCGCGTCATTAGTAATTGTTGTACATATTAGTTGATAAGTTGCGTACAAAATCGTAATTCGTGACTCGCGCGAGACGTTGGCGAATCGCAATAGATAGCAACACTCGCGCGACTCACCCGACTCGTGCTGCCCGCCCACGGGTGGCCCGCAATTATTTGGAACCATGAGTACTCGCTCCGGCCGCAATTCGCAGGTGCATGAGCCGAGAAGTACAGTGAGGAGATTCGCTGTTTAAACGTGGACTCGACAACACACACGTTTTGCTCTCGCACTGTTCGGAGTTGATCGAGTAAACTCGCACTTTCGAAGCTCGACAAGTCGTCTCAGTAATCTCGGGCCTTGCGTGCTTGCTTCTTGCACATGTGCCTGCTATATCGCCTGCTTGCCCGTATTGCACGTTTTGTCTGCCTGCCTGCTGCGGCACGTGAGTGCCTGCACATCCTAGCCTGCTGCACGCCTTCCGCTCTTCATCACCACAGGGAGGACCGGACGCCACGAGACTACTACGAGAACATCGGGCAACGACACGGTGAGTCGCTTTTTCGTTTGCTATCTCGCTTTATTCGCCTAATTAAAATTGTGAGGGGATTGCCCCTCTGGTCCTTCGAACCACGAAATCTCCTTGACCGATCGCAAATCCGGGGCGATTGACACCACCCCGAGCATAGGTTTTATACCTTTTTTCTTCGTAATATAGGCATTTTCTACATGACCCTTGTAATCTTTATATTTAACGTCGTAATCGAGGATTTAATAACTTCACGCTAGTACTTCTGTATTGCTACTCGCCATCTTTATTCTGTCACCTCTGCCAACCTCTACATCACACAGCGCCAACCTTAGAATACTACAAGTGCCAACCTTAGAATACTACACTCTTTTCCTTCTTTACTTAGAAAACAATATTGCAATTATTTCATATTTGCTCTGAGCCGAACTAAATCCTTTAAATGTTGAGCCTGGTTGTACCTACACGAAACATAAATTTGTTCTCCATCTAAATTAATAACATGTATTGACTCTATCTTTTAAATAACTATCGCTTAACTATTATTTGTCACATCGACAGTACCACAACAAAATTGAATAGTAACCAAATGTCACCTCTACTTCCTTCTTGACAACGCAATCATCATGAACATACATAGTCTTTTATCCACGCAAATTTCGTTGTAACCCGACGTTCTCTTATCGATCGATCCTCTTGCTCTGATGAGCTGCCCATCTTCGAGACCTTTCTCGGTGTAGAATTTTCCCTGCAGTTACTATTTCCTGCCACTGGCGCCTCCGAGACTGGCTCTACTCCGACTTTGCCTGTATTTGCCTGTTGTGGTTCCGCCTCCCTTTGGGCGAACTGTTTAACAAACGAAGTATTCCGTTCGTACTGGTTTCCTTCCGGTGTCTCAAATACTACTGCCTTCCCAGATCTTTCGATAACTCGCATAGAAACAGGATTGAACAGTGTTGACAGTTTATTTCGCTTTGGTTGCGTTACCAGCACTAAATCACCCCGCTCGATTGTGCTTGTTCTTGCCCATCGGCGCGCATCCACGTACCTTTTCCCCTCTTCCTTCTTCTCTCGGTCTCTATCGCGTATTTCTTCATCGAGGTATTGCTTCTCCACACTGCTGATTTCAGGTAATTTCGACCGAATATTACGCCCGAACATGAGCTGAGCTGGTGCTACCCCCGTAGTCGCATGCGGTTTTTCTCGATATGCCAATAAATACTTATACAACTCGTTCTTCCAAGGTTGCCCTTCCGCTTGCGCGATGCGAAGTCTTTTCAGAATGGATCTGTTTTGGCGTTCCACTTCACCGTTTGCCTGTGGCCAAAGTGGTGTCGTGAACCGATGGTGTATTCCATATTCACGAAGGAACCTCTTGAAGTTCTCATCCCGGAACGATCCGCCATTATCACTAATCAAAACCTTAGGAATCCCAAAACGAGCAAAAATTACCTGCAGTCGAAACATGAGATCTTCTGCGCCCATGGTCCGTGTGATCTCCACTTCGTAGTAACGACTGTAATAGTCTACGATCACCAGCAAATAGTGCCCTGACGGCATCGGACCTAAATAATCTATTAAAACCTGTTTCCACGGTAAAGTTCCCTCTGGCAAGTCGCTCCTCTTCATAGCTCCGGAGGCTCTGTAGCGCAGTGATCTGGCAACCGTGACACGTTTTCACCCACCGTTCGGCATCCTTATCCATCGTTTTCCACCAGACTTTCGATCGTAACCGTTGTTTCGTGCCGACGATGCCCAAGTGTCCCTCATGTGCTAACTCCAGCATCCTTCGCTGTAACACTTTTAGTATGATGATCCGGGTTTCCCTCACGATAACCCCATTAATGTTACTAAGCTCCTCCTTTATCAGCTCGTATTTCTTCATTTCAGGTGTCCAAACAGCCGTCTCGATGCATTTCCGAAGTTCTTGCAGCTCTATGTCCTCCCCTGTCGCTTCCTCTATTTCTTTCATCGAGCACCTCCTTGGTACTGAAGCCTCGATAATTTGTTGTATCTGTTCTTCAAATTCGCGTTCTTGGGTCACTTGTCGCGTGTTTAGTAGTCGAGACAGTGGGTCGGCGATATTCGATTTCCCACTTTCGTACACCACTCGAAATTTATATGGCTGAAGTCTCAAAACCCATCTTTCAATTCTCGCACATGCCTTTGATCTCGGGCTAAATATTGTTTCAAGCGGTTTGTGATCCATATATAGTTCAAAATCCTTTCCGTACAAGTACCAATGAAATTTTTCGCATGCCCAAACTAGAGCTAACGCTTCCTTTTCAGTTTGCGAATACCTCCTTTCTACGTCACTCAAGGTCCTGCTTGCGTAACGAATTGCGCGTGGCCCTCCTTCCTGTATTTGGATAAGCACGACTCCAAGCCCCACAGGACTGGCATCTGCGATTATTTTGGTTTTAGCATCTTTGTCGTAGAACCCTAAGATTCCTGGTTGTACTATGCATTCCTTTAAATCTTGAAATAATTCTTTCTGCTGCTGACCCCATTTGAACACGGCATTTTTCCTAGTAAGTTTGCGCAGCGGCTCGCTTCTTGTTGCTAGATCTGGAATAAACCGCCCCGAGAAATTTATGAGTCCCAAGAAACTCCTTACTTCCTCGGCTGACTTTGGCCGGCGAAACTGCTGAATTGTGTTTTTACTGTTTTCTGACGGTTTAATACCTTTCTTCGAAATGTGATGTACTAAGAATACCACGTCTGACCTCCGCAATTTACATTTTTCTTTATTCAATGTGAGTCCTTTTTCACGTAGTGTCTGTAGTACCTCCCTGAGTCTTGCGTCGTGTTCCTCCTTATTCTTTCCGTATACCAAAACGTCGTCCAGAAAAACTATAACACGCCTTCTAATCTCTGCAAAGTTTGTGTCATAATCCGGTGGTATACTTCTGGCGCACAGCTTATTCCAAACATTAGTCTTTTATAACGGAATAATCCTACCTCGGTGGCGAACGTTGTAATTTCACGTGACTCTTCCTCAAGCTCCACTTGATGGTATCCCCATTTCAAGTCCAGTTTAGAAAATACGGTAGCTCCGTTTATTTCTTGCAGGAGCTCTTCCGTTGTCGGAATTGGAGCACGTTCTCTAAGGACCGCTCGGTTTGCTTGCTTCATATCTATGCACAGCCTCCATCCGTTTTCCCCCTTTGGTACTATGCGAACTAGTGAAACCCATGGCGTAGGGCCTTCCACCCTTTCAATGATGTCTGCATCCAGTAATTCTGCAATTAATTTCCGTTGCACCTTCTTCAAGTTGTATGGCTGCCTGCGAACTGGTTGCGCAACCGGATTAACAGATTTATCAATTGGTATTTTGAGTTGAAAATTCTTAAGCTTACCAATTCCTTTAAACATGTTACCGAATTCTCCAATAACATCTTGTTGTTCAACAGTTCTGACGGCTCCTGGTCCTATGCTGAGTACTCCTAAATCCATCGCAGTTTTCTTCCCTAGCACTGCTCCACCTTTTCCGTTCAAGACGATTATCTCCGCTTTCACTGCTAATCTCTTATCGGCTTGTTGTACCTCCGTCCTAAATGCTCCCACTATCTTCAGCGGTTGACGGCTTCCATACGGATACAGCCTTTTTTTCGAATGATACAATCTGCACCGAATTTTACTGTCTCTCAGTCGCTTCCAACACTTTTTGTCGATAATATTGCAAGTTGCTCCCGAATCAATAATCATATTCGTTTTTACTCCTCCTAGCAACACGTCAATTTTTTCGTCTTCTCCAATACCAAAAATCTTGTCCCTTTCCCGAATGCTGAATGCGTAGTGATTGTCCGATGTATCTTCCTCGCTGCTCGTACTACTCTCTTCTACTTGTCGAACTTTTTTTCGATCAGTTTTCCGCTCTTTCTCTTTTCCATCTTCGTTTCACACACAATTTTGAAATGTTCTTCTTTCCCGCATCTTTCGCAAGTACTCGTACGGGCTGGGCAGCTTTTATTTTTAGCAAAATGCCCGGTATAGTTACATCGAAAACATCTAGCGTCTGTTCCACCTGCCCTGTTTTTATTTTCGCGTCTTCCGTAATTCTTGCTGCGTCCTTTTACCTAGTTTGCCTGCTCTGTTTTATTTTCTTCCAACGTCATGGCTTGAGCTTGTCTGTGTGACATTTCCCATAACCTCGCAATTTCTACTGCTTTCTGGAATGTCAGCGCGGTTCCTTCTTTCAGTAACTGGCGGCGTAAATCGTTTGAGTTGCACTTTTCTATAATCTGGTCCCGAATCATTTCGTTCTTTCTATCTCCGAATTCACAATTTTCTGCTTGCTGTTGCAATTGTATCACATAACGATCAATCGTTTCATTCGCTTGTTGTGCTAAGCAACGGAAACTATACCGCTCATATGGTACATTAATTTGCGGTGAAAAATGTGCTTCTAGCGTTGTTTTCGTTACGTCATAGATGTCTCTACCTTGCGGCACTACCGCATCCAGCGCGTAATACACATCTTGCACTTCGGGACCCGCTAGATGCAACAAAAACGCCTGCTTACGTTCACTCGTGAGAGCTGCTTGCGTTTGTATGAATTCAAACGCCCGCATCCACTTCTTCTAGCGTACTCCCACAGTTGCGCTTTCATCTTCATTTACCGAAAACTTTTCTAATTCACGTCCTGAAGTCGAGCTCATTTTAATTGTTTTCTCCCCACTCGTGCTAATTGTACCTCGGCGTGTTCCTCTTCCTCCGAGATTACTTCCAGTTCACCTCGTCGCCAATGTAATCTTTATATTTAACGTCGTAATCGAAGATTTAATAACTTCACGTTAGTACTTCTGTATGCTACTCGCCATTTTTATTTTGCCACCTCTGCCAACCTCTACATCACACAGCGCCAACCTTAGAATACTACAAGTGCCAACCTTAGAATACTACAACCCTCTTTCTTACAATAATTGCACTTAGCATTTTTGAAAAAACATTTATCCGATGTGTGATTTGACTTCCCGCAACAAAAACATGACTTTTGTTCCTGTTTTGTATTATTATTTTGTTTATTTTCTTGTTTCTTTTTACCTTTTGAATCTACCTTCTTTATCGACTGCGCATTGAATTTTTTAAGCATTTTTTTGAAGTAATTCCGTTCCTTCGATACTACTCCCAATTTCGAGAGTTTTGGATAATGTCAGACCGGCCTTATTGTCCTTGTCAGGGTTTGTTCGTGTCGTCTGCACAGATAACGCTGCAATTCTTCGTCACGGATCCCCGCGACAAACCGATCGCGCAGCATCATGTCTAAATGGAGTTTTTCTTCTGTACCACCAAATTTGCAATCTTGCGCAAGTTTCCGTAACTCGCGCTCAAACTCCAGCAGATTCTCGCCCTGTTTTTGATCACGTTTTTTAAGACAAACTCGTGCTAGAAATTCATTAATTGGTTTACAAAAATGGGCTTGACATTTTTCTTTAATTTGTTCATACGTTACCGAGCTCGGCGTTTCCGGAGCAATGAGATTTTTAATTGTCTCATAAGTCTTCGCCCCCACCACCGTAAACAACGTATAACGTTTACCGCTATCTGTTGTTATCCTGTTTGCTTCCGTGAAAAATTCGAACCTCTCGATGTAGCTGCTCCAAATTTCCTTTCCCGCGTCGGATAATTTTCCTATCGTCGCCATTACCGCAACGTGTTCCACGTCGTCCTGCGAATTGTCGCTGTTGCTACCGCACTCCGAATACTCCGACTCGTCGTCACTTAGAGATGTTTTTTCAGAGTTTTTATCAAGAGGCGCAGAGCCGCTAATGCCTGGCAAGTACGCCGGTGATTGCTGCTCCTGCTTTTTCTTCTTTTCCGCAGTATATTTTTCCTTGTCGTCGTCCGACATGCGTGCACGTTTCGCACGTTTGTTCAGCCACGTGGCATCGAAATTTAACTCGTATTTTCTAAGCCACTATGGTCACCGAATGCTTCTGCACTATATCCATGTTAATCCTCGTCGTTAGCTGTTATGTCTTTTACTGGATAGGAACTAAATAATCACACCCAAAGTGAATATAAATGCTCTATTTATTTACACGTTATTCCGACATTCTCGTAAGCAAGGAAGTGAGGAAGTGGTGAATGGCGCCGCGATCTCCGCGCACTGCGGCATCGATCACGTGGATCGATGCCCGGTACATGCTGCATGCTGCCCTCGACAGCCACGCGAGTATTCGACAAAATCCAACTGCCAAATTAAATTTTCGAGAGATGAAATCGAACAATTAAATTACGATCAATCTTACTTTTACAACCGCGAACTGAACACTTAATTCTGCTCGTAGATTTACAACGCGGAGAAAATTTCATATTAATAAAAATACAAAACCAGTAACGCAAAGCCAGTACGACCGCACGTCAGGCCTGTACAATGCCACGAGATCTGTTACCATTCATTGCTTTTACTTTCGACCACCAGATGTCATGGCGACGAATGTCAGGGGGCCAATCATGTATTAATGTGAAACGTGGAAAGTGAAAAGTTTTATATGACTATCTCTTTCTATTTAACATCAATAGAAAAAGAGATTTTTCATTTTTCACGTTACCACCCTAGGGGAAAAGATTCATGATTGACCCCCAGATCCCAATACTGCGCTTCGACGACCCGCAGTAGCGCCAACCCACTCTTTTGGAGGGGCCGGCATCCCGCGCCGTCTCAGCCCCAGTCAGAGCCCTCCATCGTCTCACCGTCTCCTCGCCGTCACGCCGACTTCCGCAAAAAACATCGATCCCTTCCTTCGATCTCTCGAACTCGCCACTTGTCCGTCGCACCCGTTGAGCAGACGCGCGACCGCTTCTACCGCTCTCGCCTCAGGTGCCACCTTTTTCTTCGCCCCGTCATCCTAACCTCTTACTTCAGCCTTCTCTTTTCGGGCCGATTTCCGACGTTCCTCTGCATTTACCATCTCGCCTCCATTTACTCCTCTTCCTTTCCGCTTTCTGAATCTTTGCCTTCTCAGCAAACGCAAAAGGATTAAAAAATATTAAAATTTTTTAATACCTTTGAATCCCTTTTTTGGCGGAATTAGATGAAATTAGATGGGATTTGAAATGAGATGGTCCAATCTCATGGAATCCAAAAAAGAAATTTTAAATTCCATCCAATCCTATGGAATCCGTAAAGGTTATGGAATTACATGGCATTAGATAGTTTAGGAAACGTCTCGCGCCTCCGTTGGGCGACCAAGCGCCGTTGTTCGTCAGTGAGCTTTTGTGTATGTCTATGGGCATTACACGCACTACTGCCTACTGCCGACGGGCAATTAGCCCGAAAATGAGATTTGTAAGATCTGTCAGGCACCGTAGGGGGTCCCTTTACATAGCGGTCGAGACGAAACTTTGAACTCGAGAAGATGCCCCGGCGATGCGACGCCTAGCGGCGTCGACGCGAATTGCCGGTAATGCAGATACCGCGCGGGCGTGTACTATTGTTGGCGCGTACCGCCACAGAGTTCAACACGGACACTTTTCAATCCCTATCCTGGCATTCAATGGTATTCATTTTATTGTCAGAATAGACGGAATTCAATGGAATTCAATACGGAAATTTTTAATTCCTAGTTTGGCATTCAATGATATTCATTTCGTTAACGGAATCAATGGTATTCAATGGAATTTATCACGAAACTTTCCAATCCCTAACCTGGCATTCAGTGGTATTCATTTCGTTAACGGAATCAATGGTATTCAATGGAATTCATCACGAAACTTTCCAATCTCTAACCTGGCATTCAGTGGTATAATATTTTTGTGTCGGAAATGTCGGAATTGGATGGGATTCAAAAAAGACAAATTCTTTCCAAAATAAGGAATTCCATGATATTGAAACTATTTCAATCCCTTTTTTGGACAGAATGGAATTCGGAAAGTCCTTAATTGAATTCCTGGCAATCCCGTTTTAATTCTTTTCAATCTTTTTTCGTTTGCTGGGTTTTCTCTTCCACGTTCCTTCTCCTGTATAAACCTTTTTTCGGACGCACTTTTCCTCCCTTTCCGTGTTCCACCTGTTCCCCCGCCGAGGGCTACGAGGGACTTCCTTATAAAGTAGTGTATATACTATTCAAATCAAGTGTGGAACTTGTTATGAATAAAAATGCATGTGCAATTATTTTAATAAATGTCTTCGGCATGATACGTATACGAGATCTGTTCAAAAAGTTCCCGAATTTTGTATTTGTAATTTTTGGAAGTTTACTTCCCAGCAAACGAAAAAAGATTGAAAAGAATTAAAACGGGATTGCCAGGAATTCAATTAAGGACTTTCCGAATTCCATTCTGTCCAAAAAAGGTATTGAAATAGTTTCAATATCATGGAATTCCTTATTTTGGAAAGAATTTATCTTTTTTGAATCCCATCCAATTCCGACACAAAAATATTATACCACTGAATGCCAGGTTAGGGATTGGAAAATTTCGTGATGAATTCCATTGAATACCATTGATTCCATTAACGAAATGAATACCACTGAATGCCAGGTTAGGGATTGGAAAATTTCGTGATGAATTCCATTGAATACCATTGATTCCGTTAACGAAATGAATACCATTGAACGCCAAACTAAAAATTAAAAATTTCCGTATTGAATTCCATTGAATTCCGTCTATTCTGACAATAAAATGAATACCATTGAATGCCAGGATAGGGATTGAAAAGTGTCCGTGTTGAACTCTGTGGCGGTACGCGCCAACAATAGTACACGCCCGCGCGGTATCTGCATTACCGGCAATTCGCGTCGACGCCGCTAGGCGTCGCATCGCCGGGGCATCTTCTCGAGTTCAAAGTTTCGTCTCGACCGCTATGTAAAGGGACCCCCTACGGTGCCTGACAGATCTTACAAATCTCATTTTCGGGCTAATTGCCCGTCGGCAGTAGGCAGTAGTGCGTGTAATGCCCATAGACATACACAAAAGCTCACTGACGAACAACGGCGCTTGGTCGCCCAACGGAGGCGCGAGACGTTTCCTAAACTATCTAATGCCATGTAATTCCATAACCTTTACGGATTCCATAGGATTGGATGGAATTTAAAATTTCTTTTTTGGATTCCATGAGATTGGACCATCTCATTTCAAATCCCATCTAATTACATCTAATTCCGCCAAAAAAGGGATTCAAAGGTATTAAAAAATTTTAATATTTTTTAATTCTTTTGCGTTTGCTGGGTTATTATACAATTTATTCAGAATTCACTGCACAGTGGGACGGGAAATAACCAAAATTAATAAAATATGTTTAATAAGTTAATCTCTTTCAAACATGTACGCTATAGGTTTTTGGGGTTGCTGATTTTGAATCTGATGTCGACAACTGTAAATTCAAAACGAATCCAATATGGCGACCGAAACTAGCTTTTTGAATCGTACAGCCTTGGCCAAAATTGTTAGGCACCCTCGTAATCATTACGCTGTACTGAATCTAATACCAGGAAAGACTTTCATTGTTTAAAAACGGTTTACTAGAGTGTTCATTATTATGAACGCGTTTGCATAATTATTTTTAATTTTTTTTAAATAAATGTTATTAAAAAATTTTTATTTTAATCATTATCATCATCCATTGGCGCTACAGCTCGGGGTGAGCCTTGGCCTGCACTACTATGTCCCTTCACTCGTCTCTATCTTCAGCCTTTTTTCTCCAATTGACATTAAAAAGCTTTCTTATATCTCTCTCCAGCTCGTCCCTCCAACGCGCTCTCGGTCTTCCGCGACTTCTCGTCGACATGCACGTTGCCTCGCTTATTCTTCTTGGTGCCCTCTCTGCGTCCATTCGCACCACGTGCCCTGCCCATCTCATTCTTTGTGCTTTTATAAACTTTACTACGTCTTCACCCTCCATCAGGTCCAGCAATTCATGATTGTATCTGATACAGTATTCTTGATTCTCGTCTTTGATTGGTCCAAAGATTCTTCTAAGAATTTTCCTTTTAAACACTTTTAGTTTTCCTTCATCCGCGGCAGATATTGTCCACGTCTCAGCATTATAACATAAGATGGGCCTGACAATAGTCTTATATAGTTTCAGCTTACATGCCTTAAATATTAATCTTGATTTAAATATCTTGTTGAGCGAAAAGACTGCTCTATTGGCGTTCATAATTCTATATGCGATTTCATCTTGCATCCTGTTCCTGTCATTGATGTTTGCACCTAGGTAAACGAAGCTTTTGACTGCCTCAAAATTATAATTACCTATGGAGATGTTTTTCTTTCCTGGCAGTTTCTTCCTAGAGACTCTGAGATATGTGGTCTTGCCTTTATTTATTGTCAGTCCAACCCTCCTTGTCTCTTCTTCCAGTCTCTCAAAAATCTCAACCATTTTGCGCATATCTCTTGCTACTATTGCCACATCATCCGCGTAGGCATATATTTGATACGATTTATTTAATATGTGGCCTCTTTAAAAGAGATTTTTAATTGCACTATGTAAGACTAGATTAAATATCGTCGCCGATAGCTCGTCTCTCTGCCTCACCCCCGTCATTATGTCAAATGCGTCCGTTGTTGTTTGCTGCAGCAATACTTTCGCCTTCGTGTTCGTCAGGGTTATCATGATTAGATTTGTAAGTTTTTGGAATATACCAGGGTCAGAGAAAATTTTAACTATTTTTGACCTGTCAATAGAATCAAAAGTTTGCCTGAAGTCAATGAAAAGCATATGCAGGTCAATTCCATATTCTGTACATTCAAGTGCTTGCCTGATTGTGAATATATGATCAATAGTGGAGCGGTTTGGTCTAAATCCACATTGGTAATCAGTAACCTGTTTTTCCACGTAATCCTTAAGCCTATTATTTATGAGCTTTGAAAGTATCTTATATGTTACATTAAGGAGAGTTATTGGTCTGTAGTTATTACACGCCGCTCTTTCACCCTTTTTATGTATTGGCATTATGATACCTCTAGCCCACTCTTCAGGCATATTCTCAGACTCCCATATATTCACAATAAAGTTATATATCTTCTTATGGCAAGTCTCTCCCGCGTGCTTATTTAATTCCGCCGTTATTGAGTCCTCCCCGGGAGCCTTCATATACTTCAATCCTTTTATGGCTTTGCAGAATTCTTCGTAGTCAGGCAGATCGCTTTCTTCATCATCGCAGTGGTCATTGCTGGTGTTATTTGGCGCTGCCCTTTCTTCCATCTCTTCATCTTTTCGGCTAAAAATATTCTCATAGTACTCTTTCCAACGGTTTGCAATCTGTTTTTCTTCTGTTAGCATCTTTCCACGTTCATCTTTTATGTTAAGTAGTCTGGGTTGATATCCAGTCTTCTCTCATCTAGCCATCTCATACATTCCACGGATATTACGCTTTTCATGCAGTTCATTGATTTCCTTCAGTTTTTTATTCATCGCTTCCTTCTTTTTAAGTCTGTAAAGCTTTTTCGCTATTCTTCTTTCCTTTTTATAGGCTCTTCGTGCCCCTCTGGTATTTCTTTGTAGCGCCGCTCTCCTTGCTTCATTTTTAGCTTTTATTGCATTTCTGCACTCTTGATCGAACCATTCCTCATTACGACCGCGCTGTTTTTCTCCGATAGCTAATTTCGCGGCTTCAGTGATTGCATTCCTTATGGCTTCCCATGTCCGCTTTATGTCCTCTCTACTTTGGGACTCCTGTAGGTGTTCATTTATTTTCTTCCTAAAAGTATCCCCTACTTTTTCAACTTTTAGTCACCCTACGTCCCATCTTAGTCTCTTCTTTCCTTTATCTTTATTGGAGCCGGATATTTTCTGCCTTACCTTGACCTTGTGACGACGACGACGATGTCCTCACGGTCTCGCCGGCCGTGGCGGTACACCGGTGGTGGCCCCGTTCCTTGACGGGAACCTTCGTCGGGGCGTCCCCCTCTTCGGGTCCTCCGTATTCGGGCTGCAGTGCTCTCGTGCCGCTGGTGACGCCTTGACAGGCCAGCTGATCTTCCGGCTGTGGGCTCCAGCGTGACCCGCCCGTCGACCGTCCGCCCTCGGAAGCTTCCTGCTGTCCAGCCGTAAGTCCCTCGATGCGGCATTTGCCGTTACAACGCCGTGACCCTGGCTATCTGCTCCGCACTCCCTCGACTTGTAACGCTCGCAACAGATCTTAATCTTAACCTAAATGTTCGCTCTCCGCCCGCCCCGGGCGGAGGCACCATCCCTGACGCCTCCCTCGGCCGAGCTCCTATCTGGGGTGAGGGACGTGACATTTGTCACGTCACAACCTTTACAAGGTAATGGTCACTATTACAGTTTGCATGTCTGCACACTCTGACATCAAGAATGCTAGATCTTCTTCTTCTGTTTACGAGAACATGATCTATTTGATTTGTCGTTCTTCCATCCGGTGCCCTCAGGTTCCCTTGTGTATATCTTTATGAGGAAAGGATGTGCTCATTATTCTTAAAGCTGTACTCTCCGCCAGCTGACACAGCCTAAGTCCATTAGGAGATGTTTCGTCATGCAGAGAATGCATGTCCGTGACTGTCCTTACAAAATCCTCTTTCCCTATTTTAGCATTAAAATCTACCAGTAATACCAATGTGTCGTATCTATTTATGCTCTCGCAGGTTCTTTCTAGCATATGATAAAATAGCTTCGCTTCCTCCTCCTCACTATCCTCCGTGGGTGCATATATACTGACTAGAGTAAGATTATTTAATTTTTCTTTTACCCTAAGCTTACAGATTCTCTCATCAACTGGCTCAAATCCCAAGATCTTATTTTTCATATCCTTATTTACCCAGAAACCTGTTCTTTTCTGACCAGCCTTATTTGGGGTTCCGCTGTAGTAGATCGCGAACTCCTTCCTCTCTATTTTCCCAGCATCCTTCCACCTTACCTCCTGTAAGGCTACGATATCAAAGTTAAACTTGCTGAGCTCCTTAGCCACTTCTTTCATTTTTCCAGCCTGTAGCAGAGTTTTTACATTCCATGTTCCAAGAGACAAGACATTTTCCTTTTTTGAGTTCCGGGTTCGGTTTACCAAAAATCCATGCGTCATCCGAGGCTGTAGTAGTGTGCTCATAACAATATTATTTCGCTAGGTGGGTTGTCAGCCCAACGCTAACTAGACTCTGTATTTAAACCCCCAAAGTCAGGGTGACCCAGTTATTCCCCCGGGCACTGGGCCGCCAGAGCCTCTTCTGCGAGAGAAGGGACCACCGAGTCATCGACGGCAGGCGAGGTTGACATTTGGCTCGTAGAGGCTATATATTGCGCATCACGAACCCTTGGTCCCCACTTTATTTTAATAGAGTGCCTAATAATTTTAGCCGAGATTTTGGTCAAACACTGTAAATTCAAAACATCGGACCCAATATGGTAATCGAAACTACTTTTTAAAATCAAATATGCATGAAAATCGGTACTAAGGGGCATTTAGGGTCGCTGATTCCGAATATGACGTCAAGAACTGTAAATGGCGAATCCAATATGGCAACAAACAAAAAAAAACAAAATACAAAATAATAAAAAAATAATATTGAAAAGAAAAAAATCAAACAAGCACAGTAACAACTGTGCCGCAAACACGTAGAACTACGTCTACTGCACAGTATGGGCACAGCAACAACCGTGCCGCAAGCAACACGTAGAACTACGTCAACTGTCACTGATGATGATTGACGTGATCAAGGAAGGCCAAGGCCCACACCAGGCTGTAGCGCCGAGTTTATCATCAGTGACAGTTGACGTAGTTCTATCCCAAACGTTGTTGCTTTTTGTTTTTTGTTTGTTTTTTTGTTTGTTTTTGTTTGTTTTTTTTTCTTTTTGTTTCTTCTTTTTGTTTTTGTTTATTTTTTAAGCAACAACGTAGAACTACGTCAACTATCACTGATGATGAACTCGGCGCTACAGCCCGGTGTGGGCCTTGGCCTTCCTTAATCACGTCAATCATCATCAGTGACAGTTGATGTACAATAGTTCTACGTGTTGCTTGCGGCGCGGTTGTTGCTGTGCCCATACTGTGCAGTAGACGTAGTTCTACGTGTTTGCGGCACAGTTGTTACTGTGCTTGTTTAATTTTTTCAAACATAAATTTATTTTGAAGAAATAAAACAATAAATGTTTTTCTTATTTTTCGTCTATATTAATTTTACTTACATTTCAAAGGGGAACTAAAGATATAAGAACTCATTACTCTTTTTCTCTTTCTCTTTTTCTCTCTTGTTTTATCATAAATGGGACTTCTTAAGCTTTAAATTGAGATGTCAATGATTACTCTACGATTATTAGTTTCGAAGATATAAACGTTCAAAGTATGACATGTTTTCGTTGCATCTACAAGAAATTTAGCTAAACTTTCTAACGCTACTATATCTAAACGGAAAGAAATAGAGAGTTCGGGCAAGATTTATCATAAATGGGACTTCTTAAGCTTTAAAATAAGATGTTAATGATTACTCTACGATTATTAGTTTCGAAGATCTAAACGTTCAAAGTGTGACATATTTTCGTTACATCGTTGCATCCGTGGATACCTCCCATACCGCGGAGAAAGACGTAGTTCTACGTCAAAAAGAATAGAGAAAATAATAAGAAGAATCGCAAGAACGATAAATTTGTGCTAGGAAAAATTCTATTATAGGAGAAACCGGGGCGAAGTCGGCCCTTTTTTTGGTGCCGATTTTTAACAACAAAATAAATCATTTTAGTGAAATATAATATACCATTGTAAAGAGTAAACCCTTGCCTACAAAATTTATATAGGCATTTTTGGTCTACGTCGCTTTGTTCAACCGGTATAGAGTAAAAACGACAAAAATGCAAAAATCGAAAAGTCAAAATTCCCGAGGTGGAGTCGTGTCTTCATTCTTGGACTGGATTAAAGATACATAATTTTGATCATAAAAAATAATAGAATACACTTTATTCATTGTTTTTTAGTAGAAAAATGGAAAGCGGAAAATAATTTCAAGAAAATCAATTTTCTTTTTCGCTAACAGTTAAAGCATGTAAAAACGGAGTCTGAGTGCGCACGCACTCGTTGTGTGCCTTACGCCTGCACGAAATACACTGTTTTTCATCGGCCCTGTTTTCTATTATCTCCGAGCATACGCAGCACATATTATTTAGCTTCCTTGATTTCGTTTCGGCTTGAAAACAACTTCGCCCCGAACACAAGTTTTAGGTTTGGTCGCTTATAAAATAATAGAAATCAATGAAAATAAAAAAACTGCACTGGATTCGTGTTTAGCATGCATTAGGGGGAAGTGGGGGACATTGATACGATTTCTTTCAAGAGTTAAATGTTAAATAAATAACTTTGCAGATAGATTAAGATAAATGTAATAGGTTACATTTAAAATCTTGTTTTTCTACTTACGTGTTTTAATTGCCTTTTTGCTGTAGGTTAATAATAAGAAATGTTATAACATTTTTTGTAAAAAATGAAATTTGTATCAATGTGCCTCATATGCGGAGTACAATGATACGGGCATGGGGCACTTTGATTCTCAGTGATTTATATTAATATTATTCAAAAATAAATTGGATTATTAAAAACAAGCTATGTTTATTGTAAATAGAGATTTATTTATACGAAATTAACAATCATTTCAAAAATAAAAATACAAGAATCTGTTTTTTAATCACTCACGTAGTAGTCTAATAATTAGAAATACAAAATAACTCAAATTACATCTTTGAAAAACATTTGAACACAAAAATAATGTATCTTATTACATAGAATAATTATTGTTAAACTCTTCTAAAGTATTGCAACTTCTTAAGTATTGCAGGTTTAATCAATCAAATAAACTTTTAAAAACAAAACTAATTAAATATTCTCAAAAATAAAAAAATTAACACATTTTGTACTTTATCTTAGAATTAATAATTATCAACACACATATTTTTTAAATATTTTAATTAATTTTTTTACAAGTTATAAGAAGATAGATCAAGTTTACAGTTTACGGCATCTTTATCAATATACCCGGTCGGTCTTTTTTTGATACGTTCTTACCATTTTCGTCTAAAATAAAATGAAAATATCTTACTTAATCCTATAAACCACATAGATACATATTGATATGTATCAAAGTGCCCCACGAGTCAGTGTACGAATCTGCCCCACAGCGTCATACATAATAAAAAATGGGACATTCCACGTCAACTGAGACAGAGCTATACCCAAAATTTGTCACGACCAAAAAAATCGTTCCTGGGCTCAAAATGTTCATATTCTCATGTACTTGCGAAGGTCACATGGCGCTTGCGGAAAATTCAAAATGGCGGTCAATAGGGAGCCCATTAAATATCACATTTCATCCGAAAAATGACGATCCCCAAAATTTGTCACGACCAAAAAAATCGTTTTAGGGCTCAAAATGTTTGTACTCCCATGTACTTTCGAAGGTCACATGGCGTTTGCAGAAAATTAAAAATGGCGGATTAAATATGGCCGTAATGCAGAAATGTCAGAACTTAATTCAGATGATACTCGGTACTAGGGGGTTTTCGAGGTCGCTAATTCCGAATGTGAAGTCGAAATTTAAAAATTCAAAATGGCGGATTAAATATGGCCGCCCGTAATGCAGAAATGTCACTTGATTTGGATGAAACTCGGTACTAGGGGGTTTTTGAGGTCGCTGATTCTGAATCTGAAGTCTAAATTTGCAAATTTAAAATGGCGGATTAAATATGGCCGTAATGCAGAAATGTCAGAACTTAATTCGGATGATACTCAGTACTAGGGGGTTTTTGAGGTCGCTAATTCTGAATGTGAAGTTGAAATTTAGAAATTCAAAATGGCGGATTAAATATGGCCGCCCGTAATGCAGAAATGTCACTTGATTCGGATGAAACTCGGTACTAGAGGGTTTTTGAGGTCGCTAATTCCGAATCTGAAATCAAAATTTGGAAATTTAAAATGGCGGATTAAATATGGCCGTAATGCAGAAATGTCAGAACTTAATTCGGATGATACTAGGGGGTTTTCGAGGTCGCTAATTCCGAATGTGAAGTCGAAATTTAGAAATTCAAAATGGCGGATTAAATATGGCCGCCCGTAATGCAAAAATGTCACTTGATTTGGATAAAACTCGGTACTAGGGGGTTTCCGAGGTCGCTAATTTCGAATGTAAAGTCGAAATTAGAAATTCAAGATGGCGGATCCAATATGTCCGACTAAAGTGCAAAAAAGTTCCTAACAATAATTTTGCATTGGTTGTTATAACTATTATTACGATTTTTCCTTGAAGTAATGGATAGTTTAGTTAGTTAATAATAACACGAAAGGAGGCGATGAGAGCCGTACATGCTTTTACAGAATTGCTTTTCCGGTGGTTCTTCAGTCGTTGAATACGAATTTATAGCTACAAACACGTATTTTTGAAAGAAGGTACCATAAAATCATTCAAACTATCCTGTCGGTCTCAGAGCGACAGATTTTGGCGCTACTGAAGCGACAGTTTTTTTCACGTGAATCAAGTGACATTTTTGCATTTTGGTCGGCCATATTGAATTAGCCATTTTAAATTTTCAGCAAACGCCATGTGACTTTCGAAAGTACATGGGAGTACGAACATTTTGAGCCCAGAAACGATTTTTTTGGTTGTGATAAATTTTGGGCATAGCTCTGTCTCAGTTGACGTGGAATGTCCCATATGTATTTCAATTTTTTCGACTTAACTGGCAAACGGGTTTCGTACAATCACGACGTTTCGGCACTTGGTTTGGGCCCTTATCAAGTAAAAAACTATAAATAACATAACGCAAATTATATATATATAACGAGTCAATCTAACATAATTTAAAGAAAGTAACACAAATAAACTAAATTAATAGTACCTATATCATCTGTAAAACTCGTCGGTTGACATCACAAGACATCCGTAATATATGAAGTTATTCCAGAAAAATCATAAAAACTGGAAATAGTGCGTGTTAATAGCGATAAAATGTAAAATGCAAAAAGTAAAACTCCTTACATGTCTTGTGTGTCCAATAATAAGATGTACAATAGTCGTATATAAAAGCCGAGAGTGACATGCTGTTCGTACAGAAGCGATCGACCGACTGATTGTGAGTAACGCATTTGACCCAAAACAATGAAACCGTGAAATAAAAATTGTTAAGAAGGTATTTATTAGTTGTTGTGATAGCCAATAGGATCGATTTCAAGTTGACAAAATGAGCCTATCATATATCGGATTGAGATTCTCCGTATCTTTTTGTGAATTTATGTTGTTGTTAAATTTCTTTATATATAGAACATCTCCGCGATTTCCCTCTTTTTTATGTTCTTTTCCTTATGTAGAATTTCAGGCTCTGTCCACTTAAAATCATGTCCCAGTGATACGTGGTGTTTGCTAACCACAGAGTGATTACTATTGTGTTAAGTAATGTCACTCCTGTGTTCCTTAACTCTGGTTTCTAAATGACGTTTCGTCTGTCCAATGTAAGATGTATTGCAATCATTACAGTTTATTTTGTATAAAATTTCAGTGTTCTTGGCGATAGTTAATTTAGCCTTGCCCCTCTTGATAATGCCGTCAAGCTTTTTAGGAATCGTATGCAGAACACTTAGACCGGCCTTGTTAACTAAACGATATATATCCTCACTTAAGCCCTTAATGTACAGCAAGACGATGCGTCTCGAAGCATCAAACGCGCTATCACCAGTATCAACGTCTGATACAGTAGAGTCTTTGCGATTTTCTAGTACAAATAACCTGTTTTTTATTTGTTTTTCAATCACGTCAATAGGAAAACAGTTATTTAGTAAGATTTCTTTAACCGTTTCCAAATTTTCACGATGGAACCGTTTATCCGACAGCAGCATAGCATGCTGCTGGGGATCGACTAAGCTAATTATTGTATTCAACTTATATTTATAGGGGTGGCTAGAGAAAAAATTGGTATATCTTCCTGAGAATGTAGGTTTTCTATATCAATTAGTGATGAGTTTGTCATTGTCTCTAATTACTGTTGTATCTAAAAAGGAGATGGAGCTGTTAGTTTCTTTCTCGTATGTAAACTGTAATCTGGGATGATAGCCGTTAAATACCTCGAGGATCACATCCATCTTTGAGCGCGGTATTATTGCGAAAATATCGTCCACATATCTGCGGAAGAACGGCACAACAAAATTAAGCAAAACAAGACAGTGCGTCTCCAGATCGTCCATTACGATATCAGCTAAACACGGGGACAACGGAGATCCCATCGAGCTACCAAAGATTTGTTCGTACGCTTGTCCGTCAAAATAAAAACTAGTAAATCCCAAAACGAGTTTAACGGCGTGTAAGAATTGTGTTAGATTCATTTCAGTTTTCTTAAATATATCATTCCACCGTTTTTTAATTCCCATGATCACAAGTTCTTTGGGGATGTTAGTAAAAAGAGCTATAACATCTAAGAATATAAGGATCTCATCTGGGCCAATACTAATCTTTTTAATCTCATCCACAAAGGACCAACCGCCCTTAACGTGAGAGTTCGGTTTTTTTACGGACTCATGTATGATTGCGTGTAAGAAACTCGCAACATTATATAATGGATTTCCCAGTGAAGAGACAATGATACGTAGAGGAAATCCCTCCTTGTGGACCTTTGGCAACCCGTACACGCACTATTTCCAGCTTTTATGATTTTTCTGGAATAACTTCATATATTACGGATGTCTTGAGATGTCAACCAACGAGTCTTACAGATGATATAGGTACTATTAATTTATTTTGTTTTTAAACAAAACAATTTCCGTCGCCAGCAAATAATTCAAAATAAGTCGTTTTATTTTCGACCCAACTGGCCAATTAAAACAAGATTGCACGACGTTTCGACCGAATTCCGGTCCTTATCAAGTGCTTTAATTTAAGTTACACCGATCCGCATAACAAATTTAATTGCATCGTTGACGTGGTGTCCTGACAACGTCAAGACAAACGCAAAACTAAACAAAAGAGAAAATAATACATTTAACAATAGAAAAACTATACAAAATCGTTACAATATCGCGCTGGTCAGAAACAATAAAATTAATTAACACTGTAAAAATCAGTTAAAAGCTTACAATTCTTATGCGTTCCAAAACAAACGGTGAAATCAAAACGTCACCAGCCATATCGAGGCACAACGTCCAAACAGTAAGACAGTCAAAGTCGAAATGAAGTTGTCAAACGTAATCCGCGGATAGCAAACGGCGCTCTGGTGGAAAAACGAGCAGAACCGAATATACAGGGCCGACTAAGTAATACCAATGACCCGGTTATAAATAGATGGCAGGCTCTCAGTATTGTTTTGTAAATTGATTGTGCAATCATGTTTTTTAATGAAAAACATTTCCGATATTTCTCTTTTTTTAAAATGTTTTTCTTTGTATAAAATTTTCGGATGCTGCCACTTGAAATCATGATTGTGTGTAAAACGGTTTGCTCACAACAGAATAATTATCTACATTTTTCCTAATATCACATCGATGTTCTTTGATGCGTGTTTCTAAATGCCTTTTTGTCTGGCCAATATATACCGCATCACAATTTGCACAATCAATCTTAAAAACTAACTCAGTCTGACCGAGACTCGGCAACTCGTCCTTACCCTTCCTAATGACACAATCCAATCTCTTCGGGATGGTGTGAAGAACTCTAAAGTTCATGTCTCGCATTGTACGGCTAACATTCTCGCTAAGGCCCTTTATGTAAGGTACAGTAATGCACCTTCGAGGATCTTGGGCCACTTCGCTACTGACAGGATCATTGTTGTTACGATTTCGCAATTCGCCAAGTCGGACATTGACATATTTATCAACAATTTTCTTCGGGTAACAATTATTAATAAAGATCTTTTTTATTTCACTAATATTAGACTTGTGAAACCGCGCGTCGGACAAAAGAATCGCCCGGTCAACCAAATTCCTTATGATGTTAATTTTGTATTTCATAGGATGGTTTGAAAAATAATTTATGTACCGGCCCGAGAAAGTTGGTTTACGGAACTAATCGTGAGCAATGAGCCTCCCTCGCGGATGACCGTGGTATCAAGGACACTCAATTTACCATTGCTTTCCATTTCGTAAGTGAATTTTAATCTATCGTGGTAATTGTTGAAACTGTCTAATAATTCACCAATACCCGACTTGGGAACAACCGCGAAAATATCATCCACATATCGGTTGAAAAAGGATATCCTGAAACTGAGCCGCTGTATACAATGCTTCTCTAAATCCTCCATGACCATGTCAGCCAAGATAGGAGAGAGGGGAGACCCCATCGGGCTTCCGAAGATCTGTTCATAAAATTGGCCGTTGAACATAAAACTAGTAGAACTAAGGATCAAGTCTACAGCACTCAAGAATTGCGGAAGGCTGAGATCAGTTTTTGTAGTGATGTAATTCCATCTCTCTTCAATTGCTTTCAAAACAAGATCTTTAGGTACGTTAGTGAAAAGAGAAGTGACATCTAACAAAATTAAAACGTCACCGTCTCCCACTGTTACGCAGCGCTGTCTAATGATAAATTGGTGCAAAAATCGAGCAAGGTCTGCACAGTGCTGCCTAACGACAAATTGGTGGCAAAAATCGAGCAAGCTTTGTGTAGTGTTGTCTGATGACAAATTGGCGGCAAAAACCGAGCAAGACCTATCACAATTTAACAATATAATAATATTAATTATATATTTTTTCATTCTTACCCAGATAGCAAAATGTTAGCAGAATGCGCGCAGATTGGCAGCAAATTTGATCAAAATCCCACACCAAAACCATAGCCATCTGTGTCCGCATTAAGCTCGTATTCTGTCGACAGAACCTGCTGACAGGCAATGTAAGTAGATTGCCAACAGAAACCGCGCAGAGCCTGCATACAAAACCTGGCTTTGTAAATTATTTTAATCTTTCTAAAAAATATTTAAAAAATATTTTGTGCTGTATGGGTATGGATAAAGTCTGCTCGGTTTTTGCTGCCAATCTGTTCTCAGGTCGAGCGCGCAGGCTCTACGCGGTTTCTGCTGCCAATCTGCTCACATTGCCTGTCAGCAGGCTCTGTCGCATTTCTGGCTACAGTTTGACAACATCATCTGATAGAGCAGTTTCCGCGTGCAATTTGTTGCCTTTCTGATACTAAAAATTTAATGCAAACTCTGCTTAGAATCTGCTGCTCAGGTTTGGCTATCTGGGTATATACATTTAATTTAATTTAATGCGTTTAACGAGGAACAGTGTATAATGAGCATAAAAGTATTCGAAAATACTTTATATTCAGTAATCTTTTTATTGTTCTATATTGTTATATATACCTATATATATTGCTAGATAACACTGTTCCTCGTTAAACGCATTAAATTAAATGAACATTGAACAAATTAAATAATGAGCACGCGCGGTCATATAGACTAGCTATAATAACATGGTTATTACACAAAATCCGGTTTAATAACTATATATACTGTATGTGGCGGTCTGCCGACCGCACAATCGATACGGTACGGTATCACCGCCACTCTCAGTTTTTGTTTGCTCAGCGCCAGTAGTTCTTTAGCTCTTCCTAGTCTGCTGTTTTAAAAATTATATTCGTATATCTAATTCAAAATTTTATTACTCTTTTTAAACTGAATTTGTTTCTTAAAATGATTTTTAAAAAATTATATATTTGCGCTGATTATGACGTATGTAGACTATATATAACACTTACATTAAATTAAGAAGTAGTCTACCACGTAAGGCAGTTGGCTCACGATCCAGAGGTCCCGAGGTCCCGAGTTCGAATCCTACCAAAGTAATAAGTGTGTTTTTCAAATACGAGAAAATATTTATAATTATAGACTGCATCTTAAGAAACAAATTTAGTTAAAAAATAGTAATAAAATTTTGAAATAAATATAATTTTTTTTTTACGCGCATTTCTTGCACGGTTTTTGAGGACAATTTGTCGTCGGACAGCACTACGCAAAGCTTGCCCAGTTTTTGCCGATTATTTGTCGTCGGACAGCGCTACGCAAAGCTTGCTCGGTTTTTGCCGATTATTTGTCGTCAGACAGCGCTACGCAAAGCTTGCTTGGTGTTTGCCGACAATTTGTTGGTAGACAACGCTAGACAAAGCTTGCTCGGTATTTGCCGACAATTTGTTGGCAGACAACGCTACACAAAGCTTGCTCGGTTTTTGCTGCCAATTTGCTGTCTGGTTATGTACACAGGCTTTGCTAGCAAAACACGAGCTTAAAGATGACACAGATGGCACCGGATTTGACACCAGTCTTTGAACGAATTTGATGCCATCTTGGCGACAATTTGCTATCAAATTGCTTACTGGGCTGTTTCTTACCTTTGACAAAATATTTGTTTAGTATTTATCAGATTAATGTAAAAAATTACGCTTCAAAGACTTTGAAAATATTTACCTGAGAGTACACAAAACACGTTTATACCTGTCATTCATCAAGTGGCTACTGCTCGCGTACGAGGTTAGGTTATTCGTGTATCATAATGTCATTTATGCATGGATACGTGACCTTCTTAGATGCTTCTCATGTAGAGATATGATGACTGTATCAATGTTCCTGCTGTATCAATGTCCCCCACTTTGCCCTACTCTTTAGCATCACTTACTTTGAGATTCGGAGAAACAATATTACTTAAGATATTACAAACTTTCGACGCGGAAAAAATTTTGGTAATTATGCAGTTTAGGGGAAGCACGTCCGATGACCTTGATCTTGACATATGTTGTCAAGGTCACCCTCCTGAGTGACCTTCAGAAGGTTTTAGCCGTCGCTCGTTTTTTATTAAAAAGTTATAAACAAAAAAAGTTTCGAAAATATAGCAGTTATTTTAAGTAGCATAGCTGAGAGGCATAAACGACTAATATTACGTGTTTGGCGCTCGCCTGTATATATTAGATGTTCGCGTCATCATTATCTGTTGTACATATTAGCTGATAAGTTGCGCGTATAATTAACGTACAAATTCGTAATTTGTGACTCGCGCGAGACGTTGGCGGATCGCAATAGATAGCAACACTCGCGCGACTCACCCGACTCGTGCTGCCCGCCCACGAGTGGCCCGCAATTATTTAGAACCATGAGTACTCGCTCCGGCCGCAATTCGCAGGTGCGTGAGCCGAGGAGTACCGTGGGAGGATTTGCTGTTCAAACGTGGACTCGGCAACACACACGTTTTGCTCTCGCACTGTTCGGAGTTGATCGAGTAAACTCGCACTTTCGGAGCTCGACAAGTCGTTTCAGTAATCTCGGGCCTTGCGTGCTTGCCTTTTGCACATGTGCCTGCTCTATCGCCTGCTTGCCCGTATTGCACGTTTTGCCTGCCTGCCTGCTGCGGCACGTGAGTGCCTGCACATCCTAGCCTGCTGCACGCCTTCCGCTCTCCATCACCACAGGGAGGACCGGACGCCACGAGGCTACCAAGAGAACATCGGACAACGACACGGTGAGTCGCTTTTTCGTTTGCTATCTCGCTTTATTCGTCTAATTAAAATTGTGAGGGGATTGCCCCTCTGGTCCTTCGAACCACGAAATCTCATTGACCGATCGCAAATCCGGGGCGATTGACACCCCCCCGAGCATTGGTCCTTCGAGCCGGATGTTTCTTTCTCGCGTCTAGAAGCTTCCGCCGACCTTTCACGCGATTCGTTCGGAACTCCGCATAAGCATTTGTCATTGCATTCGACTAATCGGCGTGCGTTATTGTGATCTCGCTTGCGTGCGGGCCATTATTCGAATTTTCTTGCATCGTGTGATCGGCGCGTGCTCCCTTGCCCTGCGTGATATCTCTTGTCCTTCGTCGCACTCGGCACGTTGCGACGAAGATATCCGCGTAAAGGTAATTGCTTGCGCGCGTGCTATCACTCGACCATCTTGTTTGGTTCATTAATCGAACATTGATCTCGCGGTCCATCGGGACATTGAAATCAGATAATCGGTGTGTGCCTTTCGCGTGGTATATCTTGTCCGCGTGTCGCATCGGCACGTCGCGGCAAATATATTCGCGTATTCATTGTTTCATTTCGCGCGCACGCCATTACTCCGATCTCTCGAGCTAATCGCCGCATAATCGTTGCGGATTTTGCATTTGAAAAATTAATTGCGAAAGGCGACCGACTATTCGTGAACCTTTCATCGCCATCAATTTTTGTTTTCAAGCTCGAGTCGTCCGCCCCCCCTCTCGACCTTGGCGAGCGGCGCGGCTTTCGCTCATTGTACTGCTTGTTTGGTCTCCGCATTCCGGAGCGAGACATACTTCTTGCGTTTGTTGTGCTGGCTGCCACCCCTTAAATTCTCTCGACTTTTGAACTCGTTGCTTCGTTCGTGCGTTGTGTATCGTTGTGTACATATTTTCGCTACCGGCTGACGAGCATAACACGGGTTGCGTCGCGCGTTCACGAACGGCCCTCAATTTGAGACAAGTACATCTTGTACTCCGATTTCAAGATGACTCGAGGCAGCAGCGCGCGGCGCCGCGAGCTGTGCATTCGGCGCATGCAGGAAGTGCATCAATATTCGATGCTCGCGGTAGACAACGTGGCCATGAGGCCAACCTTCCTTGTTCGGTATCCGGCGGTAGCTCAATTAGTTCAGGATTTTGAGGAAGCCCACCTCCAAATAATCCAAGACGCTACGGATGAAGAATTTGCCCAAGAAGACGTGATACGTAACGACTTTGACACAATGCGGTTCGCGGTAATAGGGCGTTACGAAAGCTTCGTTCCCGCGCGGGGGACCGACGAACCCGCGCAAGGCGCGCCGCCGGTGCATCACTCCGCGACTAAATTACCGAAGATCGCTCTTCCTCAATTCAACGGTGATCATGACAAATGGCCGTCGTTTATCGCGCTGTATAACCAGGCGATCCACGAAAATCGCAGTGTGTCCGCGATCGAAAAATATCAATACTTTTGGCCTCGCTATCGGGGGAGGCTCTCGGCGTGGTGAGAAACCTGCCATTGACCGCAGAAAATTACGAGATCGCGTATGATGCGCTTCGAGAGCGCTACCAGAATATGCGCAAATTAGCGACGCAGTACTGGCGTTCGTTCGTACACGCCAAACCTTTGGTTGCGGATTCTGCCGAATCCCTCCGCGCGTTGCTGGATGTGTTCACCGAGAACACGCGCGCCCTGAGTATGCTGGATTATCCTGTCAACGCGTGGGACTTCATGCTGCTTAATCAGTTACTCGAAAAGCTCACTCCCACGCTCCGGGAGAAGTTCGAAGCGGCCCACATGACCGTGGAATCGCTGCGGTATGATCAATTAACGAGATTTCTAGCAGGATACTGCACGGTTCTCGCGTCGGCATCCAACTCTTCGGCACAGTCGAGTAAAGCAAAACCTCAGCCGTCAACGAAAACCGCGTCGACTACTTTACTCATCGCTCAAAGCGCCGCGTGCCCAAAATGCACGGAGCAGCATCTGCTGGCTAAGTGCCCCGTTTTCCTGCAGCTCTCGGCCCAAGAACGGCATAGCTTCGCTCGCAAACGGGGACTTTGTCTGAATTGCCTTTGCGCGGGCCATAACTGGAAGACTTACCCTAGCCTTTGGACCTGCCGGTCCTGTCAGGCGAAGCACCACTGTCTCCTGCACTTCGAGCAGGCTAGCGTCCCGTCTCTCGCGACCGCTTTGGCGGTCACTCCGGTCGTTGACGTCGCGGCACCGGAGAATACAGGCGGACACTAAGCGAGCATTACCTCGAGACATAATCGCGCGCCCTTCGCCACGCGTGATGTCTCTCGCCCGTTCGTCGCATGGGCACGTTCGCGGCGACAATATGTGTAATTGAATGTGATAATATCCGTGTAATTGTAGTTCGCTTGGACGAGATCGAGTCTTACACACTCACCCCGTCCCGGGTCCCTTACGACTCATCGTGCACCGTCGAGTCACCATACACTCACGGTGCTTTTGGACACCGCCGTCTTCACCACTCGGGTGGCGCCGAACGGTAGGACCTCGTTACCGCCGTCTTGGCGTAGCACCATCGTTTTCCCGCTATCACGGAGGGCTTCGGGTGTCGCCAAACGGTCGGACCTCATTCGGAGGTCTTCGACTCCCGCCGTCTTGGCGTCTCACTATTGTTCCTCCCGCTATCACGGAGGGCTTAGGGTGTCGCCGAACGGCTGGACCTCATTCGAAGGTCACACATCGTCACGCGTGATGTCTCTCGTCCGCACGTCGCATGGGCACGTTCGCGGCGAAGATATTCGCGTAATCGTAGCTCGTTGAACGAGGGCGAGGCCCTACACCCTCGCCCCATTATCGTGCACCGTCGAGTCATCGTACACTCACGATGTCCGAGGACACCGCCGTCTTGGCGTGTCACCACTCGGGTGACGCCGAACGGTAGGACCGCATTACCGCCGTCTTGGCGCGTCACCATTCGGGTGTCGCCAAACGGCCGGACCTCACTCGGAGGTCATAATTGGCGAGTCACCACACACTCTCGGTATCGTGGATAACTCCGTCTTGGCGATCACCATGGTTCCTCCCGCTATCACGGAGGGCTACGGGTGTCGCCAAACGGCCGGACCTCATTCGGAGGCCAAACTTTACCGACGTCTTGGCGTAGGACTCGCGCTTCTCCCGCGCTCACAGAGGGCTGCGGGTGCCGCCAAGCGGCCAGACCTCCGTCGGAGGTCGTCAACAAATGTTGCTCACACGCGCGCCCTATTATCTCGATTCGCTTGACAAACCCATTAGCGCCATCATTCGGTCGCTTTGTTGTCTCGCATCCATTTGTGTCCGAGCCTTCGCTTTTCGTGGATTTTACAAATCCACTCGTTCAAATCTCGTTACAAATAAGCAGATTCGTCGTTAGATAAAATTCGTAGGGTAATCGTGTATCTCTAAGGTTGCGACTCGATCCAGGGCTAAGCCGGTGCCCGCGACCTTGGCCGTGGATCAACTCGAAGCGCATTCGGCGCTACTAGCGGTGGTAAAATTGGTTCAGCTGGGGTCCTTCGGTAAGGGGATCGATCGACTGGGGAACGGGAAAAGACTACCCAAGTCCCTCAGCTAACTCGCTCCATTTCTAGACCCAACGGGACTTCTCAGGGTGGGCGGCAGACTCAGCCACTAAAGACGACAACGCGTTCCCGTTGCGTTGGAAACGCGGCCGTGTAGAACCGCTACATTTCGGTAGCGATGGCGTCCCGCGTGTCGCCACGGTTCGGGTGGCGGACGGCTCGATCTCGCGTCCCCCGGTTAAGCTGCGCCCCTTGCCGACGGGCACACCACGGGACGCAGACTCCGAGTAAAAACACAAAAAAATACTAAGCATTGTATTTTGGTGAGCGGTATGTTTGGCGCTCGCCTGTATATATTAAATGTTCGCGTCATCATTATCTGTTGTACATATTAGCCGATAAGTTGCGCGTATAATTAACGTACAAATTCGTAATTCATGACTCGCGCGAGACGGTGGCGGATCGCGATAGATAGCAACACTCGCGCGACTCACCCGACTCGTGCTGCCCGTCCAGTGGTGGCCCGCAATTATTTGGAACCATGAGTACTCCGGCCGCAATTCGCAGGTGCGTGAGCCGAGGAGTACCGTGGGAGGATTTGCTGTTCAAACATGGACTCGGCAACACACACGTTTTGCTCTCGCACTGTTCGGAGTTGATCGAGTGAA
>NW_020218239.1:0-1034 GCF_003070985.1 Temnothorax curvispinosus | reverse complement strand
CTTACTTGTTAGATCTCTTAGCCACGGCATTGTACATACGTCACGCGGCGCTCGCCGTTCGCTGCGTGATATTATTTCTCGCTATCAGATGATGCTCATCGTTATTAAGAGATCTAACAAGTAAGCCATTTTACATGTCTATACCGAGTCCAGTTCACCGCTTTCCACGCGCACATTGGCTCAAACAGTTTAATTAATTATAAGTTCAGTAACTATTGTGAATTTTGCAAAATGGTACGTGACTTTTCTTTTCAATTTGAGCCAATCTACCTTCATACTTCAATTTTGTCAAAAATTGCTGGACACCCTGTATTCTATTAAATATTTCATTTGTAGAAAAATTACATCAGATAGAATTAGACTAGATAGATTAGATAGAATTTAAGAATATGTATAGGATTGTACAGCCTTTTCCTCTTTCTATATTTTGGTTGATAATTTATGTGCAAGTAATAATTTAATAATATTTTACGAGATTTAAGTAATAATCTAACAATACTAGACAAATGTACCTCATGTTTTAGTGACGCCATCAATAGAAGAACCAATGCCAGGATGGGTGGATAATCTTTACGGTCCAATAGGACTTACTATTGGTGCCGGAAAAGGAATAATACGAGTAATGTATGGTAATAAAGATGTTATTGAAGATGCAGTACCAGTGGACATTGTCACCAAAGCTATATTAATCATATCTTGGAAGATTGGAGTTACCACGTATGACCATCAATTAATATGTGTAATACACGTATGCGTTGGTAACGATATTAATTTGTAAACGCAACAGTTTTCTTTCTTTATTTGGAACTATCTATGTTTACAACATGATACGGATGTTATCTCTTTAATCTATTTCGTTAAATTAAAAGCGGAATAAATAGTTGCGGGTTTGACCTTTTAGAGGCAGATGGGTTCAGCTTTTATGCATCAATTATTCGCACTACATTATTTTTTAAGATATACTATATAACCTTTACTCAATATTCAAATTAATTTTTATTTCTATTTAGATTCTTACCATTCGTATGTCCATT
>NW_020218238.1:0-4597 GCF_003070985.1 Temnothorax curvispinosus | reverse complement strand
TAATGTATTCAAAAATCTTTATGAAAAAATTGGCGATTATACCACTTGATAGAGCAAAGTTTTAGCTTTAAGAATCCATTTTGCGAATTGCGGTACAATAATTTTTAACGGAGTTATAAGAAATCAAAATTAAAATGCTCATTTCTTATTCAATCCGCGATAACTCAGTAACAAAAAATCGTAGAAACATTTTCAAAAAAAGATTTTGTAGGGAAAACTTCGAGCTTTCACATTGAAAAGTTAAAAAATTTCGCAGGATTTTTTTGGGCACGTGACAGGGCTACAAAGTAAAAAGAACATTTTCCATTTTGTCCAGCTCGTGGTTTTCTATATGTAAAAATTGCCAAACTCACAGAAACTAAAAAAAAAATAGTGATTTTCTGAAAGTAGAGATTTCAAGCTTTAAAACCTTTTTTTAAAACTTAAATTTCGTTCATTTTTAACGAAGATACAGCTGCTCAAATTTTGCCTAGTTTTTAAGAAAATTTAAGTGTTCCTTTTTTTGTAAGGAGTGTATATTGCAACCCGATTTCCCTCGGTCTCGCTGGCTGAGGGGGCGCGGCTGCAAATCAATCCGCGGACCACCGGACGATAGCTCCAAGGGGATAACGAAGTCACTTCTCTTACCGTAATTTTCGTATCTGAGATCTTGGGCGATACCATTCGATTGGGCGCCAGGTGCGATTATAGACGCGCACCACGTCTCGATAGCGTTTTCCTCCTTAGTCTCGCCACAAGCTCAGGGCGTAGCTCCGCGTGAAAGGGATGAAGGTGGAGAAGGAGCGTGACGCAAGCAACACACAAAAAATAAAGCCCGACGATAAACAATATTAACGAGATATATTTCATTCAGTAAACGAACAAATCGTGTCGGGAAACCAAGGCCGGATCTCGCTCAAATGGCCGGTACCAACGCGGTACTCGGATCGGCCGTTACAGCACGCGCGGAGTGCGTGATGTTCACGCCCGCAAGGCTCCCTTCGCGAGCGAAGCTTTCAGCGAGCCCCGCAATCTCGATTCTAAGCGCAACCCCGCGATAACGCATATCCGCCCACGCCTCTATCTCCGGATCCCGAACGCACGGCGATTCTTATACGCAAAACGCCCACGATTTTCATACACCCGACATAATAATTCTCACACGCTCGACATACACGATTCGCACACGCACGACACAAGACACAATACCTACGCGCATTCTCACACGCTCGACATACACGAGACACAATATCTACGCGCAACGACTTCCCGACTGCCAAATCGTTCCCAGTCGGTAGTCCCGAAATGACCATCCGCGACGTCTCGCAAATGGTCCCAAAATGGCTAGACGCGGGCCTCCCGCGAATAGCCTCAAAGATAGCAACGCCAGACAATGGCGCGCTCGCGAAAGATAGCAACGCCGGACAACGGCGCGCTCGCGAAATTCCCTTTGCAGACGCAACGATATTTGCCCGCGCACGCGACGCAAAATATCCGCGAGGCTCGCGATGCGCCACAAGGTGCCCGGCGCGGTCCCTCCCGACACGCACACGGGACTCCCGCACACAACGCAGTTACACGACCGCAATACACAATACGCGATTACACGAACCCACGACCGGTGCCTCACGCCCCGGGACGCGATTGCGCGAACATTTCTCCCCCGTTCTGCGACAATACGGTCCTCCTCGGCGCGAAGGACACCTCGCTACGCTACGCACCACGGTTACGCAAAACGCTATTAACGACACACTAATATACACCGGAGCGTGCCGCCCGCGGCACGCCTTCGTCCACGATTCACAAAACACGCACGACGATATACGCGAATTGACTGCCGATCATACGCAAGCTTTCGAGTAGGGCTTTTAGATGTTTCTGGCTACGATCTCGGCCGGCCACGCGCCCGCGATCCCGACAAACAGCCGCGACAATCTCCCCGGCATCCACAACGGCGGGAGCCGGTATCTAAATGCGACACGTAATCAGGCTGATTCACACGGCAATCTATTCGATATACGCATTTACTGGCGCCGGGTCGCGACCGAGATCGAGCCCTCAATTAGTAGGCAGCACCGGAGTGGAGACCTTACAATTAGGCTGTTCGCTGCTGCCCGGCGGCGTCGGGGCGCTCCTCCAGGGGTGGCTCCTCGTCCGCGGCTAGATCGACAGTGAGGAGCGGTCGGTTCGGCGGGACCACGCCGGACCCCCGCACTTGCGCCCTCAAGCTCGCGGTTCGTCCGCCCCGCCGATTAGTTGAGTGTGTCGCCCTGTTCGCGACGCTGCAGACGATTTCCGCCATTTTCCCGCGGCCCGTTTGGCTGCTGGTTGTGCCCGGGCCCCTCGCGGTTTCCCGCTCGGCTGGCCAGGCCGTGGCGGCGCCGCTCGGCCCTCGGGGCGCCGTCGGGTGAAGTGTGCGGGTTGTCCACCCGCGCTACATCGCGGTAGTGCACCCGTACTCATGCTGCGGCGGGGCCGTGGTACGCTGTGCGAGACATTTTCGGCGCTTTTCCAGCGGCAGGTCCCGGTGGCCCGCCCGTCGGCCGACCACTCCGCCGTGCGTCCTCCGAGCGCCAGTTCCTCCCTCGTCGCGACTATCGTCGTTACATTTGGTCGTGATCCCACGCTCTGGCGCCACCCGTCATCCCTACGGAATTTAGCTAGAAAAGGTTAGTTACCGCGGGTAGCCCTTCCTCGACCCGAGTCGCCATCCCGGACCTTCTCCTCGGCCGAGCTACCGTCTGGGCGGCGGACGTGACAAATGTCACGTCACAATATATATCATTGTAGTACAAGACTTATATACAAAATTTGTCGAATTATTTCCAGTACGTAATCAAACCGGTAAAATCGTGGTCAAAGCCCTGGAAACGGTATTTGACAGATGGGGAACTATTTTAGAGTCGATTGTCACAGACAACGGCACGGAATACATGAATAAAGACGTTAAGGCCTTCCTAGCAGCTCATAAAATTAATCACATCACCACCCCGTTAGCACACCCGCAAGCGAACCCCGTAGAACGCGTTAATAGAACAATAAAACCCATGATTGCGGCATTTATAAAAACTAGTCAGAACGAGTGAAAACTTGTCAAAACTCCAACTTGCGTACAATACGGTGCCTCACTCGGGCGGCAGAGTCACTCCGTTCTACTTGAATCACGCGCGAGAAACTAACTTGAACCAACGGAAACGTTTAGTTCTCAATAACCAACAAGTGACTGACGAAGCAGTGACTGATTGGGTCGAACGGATAGCCAAATTTAACGAATTGCGCCATAAGGTTGAAAATCAATTAAAGATTTATTCCCAAAAACGTCTTGCCAGGGCTAATTTAGACAAAACAAAGCAGTTCGACTTAAAAATTGGCACTACAGTCTACTATCCGAACAAAAAATTAAGTAAAAAAGTCGAAGGATACTCTGCTAAGCTAGCCCACCGGTATTTAGGCCTGGCAATCGTAAAACGAATAATTGGGCCAATGATTGTTGAATTGGCGATAAAAACGATAAAATTGTCGGGAAATATTATATAACAGATCTAAAAATTCCCCGCCGTAGTTTACGTGGCACTTTTGCGTTAACAGATTGACACAAAATTTTAATAAGGACAGCTGCTCCAACTACCCTAGCGACATGAGCGACAAAGGGGAGACCGCCAAGAGTCTCCATGCACTACTGGCGGAAAAACTGGAAATTGAGGCCAGAGTACGAGCCCTGACCGAGGAGATCGAGTCCAAGTGAAACAGAACGGTATCAGCCATCGAAGCACCGGCAACAGACGTCCCGAAGGCTTCAAAACCTACTGAGTCCGACGAATTGTCAGTGGGCTCTGACGAGTCATTTGTCTCGCCTGCCTCTTTGTTCCGTAGGCCGCAGTAGAGTCGCAGAGAATCCGATCCAGGGGCTATGCCGCGTAACACAGAAGCAGCTCAGTTACTGAGGGAAATTCGCAATCTCCCACCACCGAAGCTCAAGCTTACATTCTCAAAAAGGGTAACCGATGCAGACATCCATCGAGAGAACGTCTTACGCAACAGGATTCCACCGGGAGGGCAACCCCAACGGAAGGCAGCCGCTACGGGAAAGGAACTCAAAACCGTCGACGACGACCCGGAGGCACTGGTTGCTCCGTCAGTCATAGTAAAACCATTGCCGTTAAATAGGATGCCATCGTTAGACGAGGTCCTAAAAGAGTTCGAGGTTGTTGAAGCCGACAGCACCCCACGCAAAGAGAGACCCCTCTACATGGCCGATTGTCGCATAATCAGCGAGGAAGTCTTTAAATCCATTGTCTCCAAAAAGGCTGAATATCTCCTCAAGAAAATGGAATCCACGAAGGTCGATCGTGGCACCCAGACGTACGTCTCCGTCGCGGGGAAACCACGAGTGGTTGGCTGCGTCAACTGCAAGTCGGCAGAACATCATTTCAAAGCTTGCGGCTTACCCTATCGACCCGGATTCTGCCAGATTTGCGGTGCAGACGGGTTTGACACGCAGGATTGTATTTACCCTCACGGTATCAAACATGAACGCGCCCTTAATCGTTGTGCGGGATGCGCCAAGGATCTCAGTTTGTACTGTCCGGAATGCCCCGATTGCAACATAAGGTTCGAA
>NW_020218237.1:1238-1689 GCF_003070985.1 Temnothorax curvispinosus | reverse complement strand
TAGGGGCGTCGTCACTTACCTTTAGTCGAGTTCCAATGGGTGATCCGCGGTGCCCCAGTGTTCTGGTGGTGAAGCGTCGAACCACAGGTGTAGAATCTCGGCGCGGCGCTGGATCAGGCGGATCCGGCGGGGGTCGTCCTTTTTGATTGAAGCGATGAATTCCCAAGATGGAACTGGTGGTGGATTGTCGGAATCTTCCCCTGGTGTGAAGGTGATCGGGGTTAGCCGATAGTTCTGGGCCTTCCGGAATGCTTGGTAATCTGCTCGAGACTCGGCCTTGTCCAGTGGAACGTAGATGTATTGTATACTTTTAATGTTAATTTTGCGCACTGAAGTTACGTTTTCGAGTTTTGGTCTCGCATCCGCCTTGCACGCGGAACTCGCGACAAAGTACTTTTCGTATTCAGGATCGGGCGCGTAATCGGAAAGGACTCCTAACAATGGATTCGGA
>NW_020218237.1:0-1138 GCF_003070985.1 Temnothorax curvispinosus | reverse complement strand
ATACTTTTAATGTTAATTTTGCGCACTGAGGTTACGTTTTCGAGTTTGGGTCTCACGTCCGCCTTGCACGCGAAACTCGCGACGAAGTACTTTTCGTATTCCGGATCAGGCGCGTAATCGGAAAGGACTCCTAACAATGGATTCGGAGGGGTCCCGAACAAAAGGCGGTTGAGCTTGCGGGTGCGTACCTTGAGTCCACTTCGTCGCGTCTTGGGCATTTGTTAATTACTGATTGAGGTTAAAAGACAAATACACTTCGGTTGACTCTCCTTGCTCGTGGCGAGAAAGCGTGCTGCTCGTACAGCACTGCCCCTCTCCAGACACCCACGGACGGTAGCGTGCCGCTCGTACGGCACTGCCTCGTACGCAGATGTGGCGCAAGGGAAGGACCGGTGATTCGGATGCCTTATTGCAATTACTAGAATACCCACAGGCGGAGACGTGCCGCTCGTACGGCACTGGGCTCGTGTGTGGATGTAGTGTAAGTGGGATCAGTGGAGGATGTACGAAGAGGTGTAAGAATTTGTAGAGTAAGATATTGTATAAAAATGATTGTATATTACGATAATTCTACATAGGACATCTATGAGCTAACATATGATTACAAAAGTAACAAAATTACAATATAATTGTCGAACGTATGGCGTATTTCTATATGACGCGTGATTCTATATGTAGTGAGAGAGCTGAAGGCTCTGGGTTTGGTAACGCACGTGAAGATAGGAAGATTCTCGATGTGGAAATAGAAAGGTTCTGGATTCAGAGAGACTCGAGAAGGATTCAGTAGTTACTTAACTGGAGAGTCCGTGATCGAGGTAAGACTCCGGGGAACTGAGAGCGTCCCTTGGGATGTTCGTCCTTATATTCCTGTTTTCCCGATGGCGGGGGTGGTCGAGTGGAAGGGTTGACTGAGTGGAAGGGTTGAGTTGCGTCATCGGCTCTGCTTTCGATTTCTCTCCTTATATGGTCATGGCCTGAGTTTTCTTCCTTTTGTTGCCTGAGTGGAAGGTTTGAGTTGCGTCATCGGCTCCGCTTTTGATTTCTCTCCTTATATGGTCATGGCCTGAGTTTTTTTTTGTTGCCTGAGTGGGAGGGTTGAGTTGCGTCATCGGCTCCGCTTTCGATTTCTCTCCTTATA
>NW_020218236.1:0-12008 GCF_003070985.1 Temnothorax curvispinosus | reverse complement strand
ATATATGTATAGTATCAATGTTATAATCTGAATTACAATTTTTAGTATTGCTATCTATATATTAAGTAAGATTTACCGTAAGAAGTACTTAGCTCTCATTTACACTTTGTTATATTAATTCGTTGGTTGTCTGCATGTATATAAATAATAAACGTTGAAATATCCAGGTGAGACGTTAAGGAAAAACATTGAAGACTCAAAAACTTGACGTGCCTAAATAAATAAATTGACCTTCTCTCTCTCTCTCTCTCTCTCTCTCTCTCTCTCTCTCTCTCTCTCTCTCTCTCTCTCTCTCTCTCCCCCCCCTCTCTCTCTTTCTTTCTCCCCCCTCTTCCTCCCTCTCTCTCTCTCTCTCTCTCTCTTGTTTTATCATAAATGGGACTTCTTAAGCTTTAAAATGAGATGTCATTCATTACTCTACGATTATTAGTTTCGAAGATATAAACGTTCAAAGTGAGACATGTTTTCGTTGAATCTACAAGAAATTTTGCGAAACTTTAAAACGCTACTATAACGAAACGGAAAAAAATAGAGAGTTCGGTCAAGATTTATCATAAATGGGACTTCTTAAGCTTTAAAATGAGATGTCAATGATTACTTTACGATTATTAGTTTTGAAGATCTAAACGTTCAAAGTGTGACATATTTTCGTTGCATCGTCGCATCCGTCGCATCCCCCATACCGCGGAGAAAGACGTAGTTCTACGTCAATATAAACCTTTTTGTTGATGATACTGTTTCTGATATAAGTCGGCTAACAAAATAAAATTTGGAAACTAAAAAACATCGTCGAAGAAGTAAAAAATTATACGTCATTTCCTCCTTTAAAAATAAGTTACAAAATAAAATATTTTTCGCTATAAATTTAATTATTTAAATGAGATGCTTATATATAAGTATCAATTAAAGATTACATGGCAACAATCGAACCAAATCATGGCGTGTTGTCTTGGCGATTATAATAGCCAGTAGAGTCGATTAATACTTCTATTGTTGTTTATTATTTGACTGGCGAAGTAAAAGTGATTTATTCTGTTTAAAAGAATTATGTCTTTTTTTAAATAAATGTTTGTTACAGACAATAGTTTATTGAGTGCATACTCTTATTCGTATGCGTATCTTTAATCTAAAAGATTTTAAGAGCGAAATTTATATAGGTTTGTTTGAGGGATAACCTCTAATATATATTACATTTTAACATTATTTACATATAGAGATATAGTGTCACAGATAAAAGTTTCTGTTATCCGTAAATAATCAATATTGTTTTTTCATTAAATAATCCATTGTTCTCAACAGTTATTTGTGCAGATGCGTGTTATTTTATTGGGCTCTCTTCATACGGAAGACCGGGACTATATGGCTCCAGGAATATATATGTTGCTCATGTGCTATGTTTTAGTATTTATATTGAGAGGAACAATGGACGGAATTTTGCGTAATTTTTTTTTCCCCCCGAAATATTTCTCTATTTTTTATCCACTGTTTCTCTCGAGATAAATACTAAAAAACAGTACATAAGCAACATACCCCTGGAGCCATATAGCCTCGTTCTCCCTTACTTGAAATAATTACATATCGGAAATATATACAACTAAATATCATTAAAAATTAAATAAAGGAAATCTGTTAATTGCGCTATAAAAAAGCAATCATAAAGAAAATTTCTTTCGCATTTTATTTAATAATGGAACCAATCAAAATTTTATTGCATTTACAAAAAGGAAACTTTTTATACTTACATAAAATCTAAATAATAAAACATTTTTATTGTACGCAACGTTTTCAACATTATTATTGTACAGTGTGTTTTTACAATGTAAAATCCCGAAAAACTGATTTTATTTTATCGTCATTAATTTATACTCTTAGTTCTCCCTCGTAGAACAGAGAACAGTAAAATAGTATATCGAAGTACTAAACAACTGTAATAAAATATTTCTTTTGTTTTATTTTGTAATAAGTAATATTAAAAATATAATAGAACTTTCTTTAACCAAACATTTGGGGACAATAAGTTTTATAAATAATCGATTTTTTCCGATAATTCAACTACGACGTTTTGAAGTAAAAGTTAATTATTAATTTTGTAATATTATTGACTATGAGATAAAACAAAAAATACAATAGTAATTTTATAATTTGCTTTAACTTTCATTTTATTTTCTAGCTGTACTGAGCTGTTAGTTAACATTTTGTAAATAATAATTATTATAGTAAAACTATACGTCTTTGTATGATTTATGTGATGAAAAGCGTGATTTGACTAAAATAGCAATAGAATATGTTAAAATAATTGTTAATGTTATTATCGATTAAACAATATTCTCAGAGATAATAGAAAGACTTACTATAAACTACAACATATGAAATACATGTTTCTTACCGTAGCCGCATTTTCTAAGGACGCCACAAATATTCCACTGTAATTTATATGAAAAGGTTTAATGCCTCTTTGCAGTAGAAACAATATTATTTTTTGTATATGTAATGGAGCCGTGTACCACTGAACGTTGTATCTACAAAATAATAACAATTGCTAGTTTTGATAAGACAACAATATTTGGTAATAATAAATATATTTATTCCACACTTCGTATTAGTACTTTTACTCTAATATTTTTTTATAATTTAGATTTCTATTTCAAAATGAGTACCCTTGTATGACAAAATGATGGAAATATTTCTTACACTGTGGCAAATACATATTCGTTGTGATCCGTAATTTCTTGCGCAGTATAGTTGGCTAAGAACAAGTACGCGTAGATGATGTTTATCATTAAAAAAGGTGCAACAAGTTTTTCAATTTCATCATTATATGACGCAAGCTAAAAAATGTGATACGTCCATTAAGCATTTGCTATCGATTTCTTACGCACGATCGAATCATATTGTGTTCTATATATATTGCATGATAAAATTTCAATAAATTATATGTCATCAGATCAGAATATTGAATTATTAAGAATAATTAAGAATTAAGAGTTTTAATATTAAGTTTTTATTAAGTTTTTGCTTATTTATTTTTTTAACTTATACATATAATTAGCAATTACAGTATCATAAAAATTAGGTAACCATTATTTTCATGAATTATCGTTTTCAATAAATATATTATAGATAGAAAAAGGGTTAGCTACTTTTTTCTTTTTATTTTTTTAACTATTTCATAAAATTCTAATATCACGAAATTACGATTAAATAGAGATAAATAGAGATTAAAGAATTTTACCCAAAAAAGATTAAAGCTAATACAAGTCACGCCGATTACCATAAGTAAGAAAAATGATCCCTCAAAATTTGATATTAAAAAGTCCGTGAACCTTCAAGTACAAGAAAATTCGTGTAATTATATGAGTATTTAATGCTCCTTATTAAATATATACCAACTCCATAGCCTTGCGATGAATATCTACGGCATAAGTAATCTTTTTATAAACCATGTTCTCACTCTTTAGGATATCTTTTTGTAAAATATTAATTGCCTGTTCGATTCGATAACTGTAAAAATATAATTTTATTCTTTCAATTAATTTTATTTTGTTTTGAGATAACAAAAAAATGTTGTTTACAATTATATTCGAGAATTTATTTACTCACCTGGCGATACTAAACATTCCGCAGATATGTTGAAGATATGCAAGGAGCATAGTTCCTGTCGCTGTCAGTGTGACAGCCCCTATGTAAATAGTTGCTAGTCCATGCAGGGTGATTAAGTAGGAATATTTTTCTTGATCAAAAAAATATTCTGTCATAATATACTCCGAAGGATTTAGTCGAGACTCGTTTTTAGGCAGACCAATGTATTGAATGTACGTCCAAATACACATAGCAGTTACTGTACCTACGCAATATATACCTAGCACTGAGAGAAATTTTGTAAAATTAGAAAGCACACACACACACACACACACACACACATATATATATTTATATATCAAACATTCAGTCGTCTTTTAATTTTTTATATTGAGGCTAGACAGAATCTTGTTTTGTCTTGAAAAAAATGTGTTTATGATTATGTTTAATCTAATTTTTAAACATACAGAAGACTCGACATCATGTCTTACGTATAATTGCAGTTGTGTAACGTTTCGCCTTGCTCCCGTATTTTTTTAGAATAGCGATTTCATTCTCATCTCTTAGCTCGTTACATACATCTTGGAGCCGATCCAGCAAACTTCTTATCTGTCAATAATATTATGTTATTTTTTTGTAAAAGAAGGTGACTATTCTGGGCCCTTTTCTACGCAAATAAAATAAGGTTTATTCAAAAGCTTATGTTAGAAAATTAACGTAACCAGGAGCTTAAGTTTACAACTAATGCAGGAGAGGAACATTAGAATGTAGGACGAAGCTTGAGTATCGGACGCTATAAGTATTTTCGTACCCTTCACTCAAATCACTACTTTCTACGTTTGCAGTCATGTCATCCAAGAAGCTTGCTGGGAGTAAAATAGGCAAGGAATGTCTACCATATTCTGAACACCATGATACTGTTATAACGTGGACGCAATAATCCACTGTGCGAAGACCATTCTTACAATGACAGTAGTATCCTATTATGGCATCTGAGGCTTCATTCGGTTCTTATATCCGATTAAGATATAAACCAAGTACTTTGTACTTCCATAATAACGTGTCGAATTTGAACGGGATCATTATCTCCTGTCAGTAGATTATATTTTTAAATGCGCGTGCGCGTTCAACATAAATGCACACTTATAGAGTTTTCTACTGGGAAAGCTAGTGCAGCACTGGTGCACACTGAGTGTAATTTTATTGCTCCAATGTGAAAATCAGTTTACATATTTTCAGTGTGTAATGTTCTATTGACAAAAATTTGTCAAGTTAAACACGGTAGAACATTAAACACTGAAAATATGTGTGCCTCAGCGTGCACGAGTGTTACACTAGTTTTCCCAGTAAAAAACGCTATTAGGTTGTACGTGCAGTCTGCTCGTACGTGTTCAGCACAATACACTGTTTCGAGTTGAACCTGCACGGACAGCTGAGTACATGTATCACACGCTCGTTTTATTTTATCTCCACGTATGGCTCCGGAGGAGGACATCACTACAGGGTATGTGTCACAAAAATCCAAAATATCTCTCTGTCTTTCTTTGACATGATGGCGAAATAACATAAAGCATCTAAAAACTTAGCCGAATCAAGACTTACTGGGATCTAAATCCATAGGATAATATAAAAAGAATATCGTAAATCAAGTTGAAAACGAGGCAAAGATCATGTTTCCTAACGAATCTAATAGGGCCTCTCTTGCACATTTTGCAGAAAAACTCGCATAGCATTGAATCAGGACTTTATGACAAATAATATTTGAACTATATAGAGAAGGGCTCAGAAATCACCAAAAATGCTCATACTTCTTTCAAAATGCTTATAGTCAAACTTCTAGATTCTTGATTAGGACGGAATTATTTATGTTATTTTTTAAAATATTTTTTACATTATAATTATAATAGAAATAGAGTTCTTCAAATCTTGAAGAACTGAAAGGAAATTAAGAATAACTGGATAAAAGTCCTAATAATAGATAAGGAATATAAAAATCCGACAGTTTTACATTCGAAAATTCTGTTTATCACTAATGCATATATGATTGATAACGCTCTTACAGTATCGGCGTTAATCCAAAACGAATTGTATTTGATCACATAGTATGTACAGAAAAATGTAGTAGAAATAATCTTGATAATATGTTCTGGAGTACATTTTGATGTCAAGAATGTGGTAAACTGCAAGAAATAATTTTGGTAAGTATTTAGTAATACGGACTACCCTCCGATGACCTTGACCTTGACATATGTTGTCAAGGTCACCCTCCTGAGTGACCTTTAGAAGTTTTTAGCCGGCGCTCGTTATTTGTTAAAAAGTTATTAACAAAAAAGTATTAATAAAGTATTCTCTGCTTTAAAAAAAAAAACGTAATATTAGTCGTTTATGCCTCTCAATACTCAAAATAGCAGCTACATTTTCGAACCTTTTTTTGTTAATAACTTTTTACCAAATAACGACCGCCGGCTAAAAACTTCTGAAGGTCACTCAGGAGGGTAACCTTGACAACATATGTCAAGGTCAAGGTCATCGGAGGGTGGTCCGTATTAATAAATAATTACCATAATTTTCAATAATTAAATTAGCCACGTCAAAAAAGCAACAGTAGATTGTCTGATTAGCTAACTGTAATTTCTTTATTCTCCGTTACTGTGTATACTATGTACAATAAATTAGTAAAGAAAGCAAGTAATTAATATTCGGATATAATCACAATACAGACAGTATCACAATAATATTATTTTAATGACATAAAATATTTTCCAATATAATTTAAAATTTGATAGATGCAATTAAAATAACGCTTTGTTATGCAATAATTGATAGCTTATTTTATAATAATAAAATTAAAATCTTAACATACTTGGAATATAATGAAAGTTGTCAGAATGCCAAAAAATAAAATTAACTGAAGTTCAACAATTCGCGATCGTTGATAAGGCCACAAACCAACGGCAAGCAGCAGGATTCGATTGACATTAAAATGCTGAGTTTCGAGACAAATCATCTTTTCGTAAGCACAGAAGAGATATATTTGACAGAAAAGCAGTGGATGGAAATCTATATATCTCTCCTCTTTTCTCTTGATTGATGGTATATTTGCCTAAGCAATGCTAAATATTAGTATTTCAGCTTCAAATTAGTAAAATTTGTTAATGTTAGTATACTTAGTAAATCAGATAATGTCACCGAAAAGAATTTTTTTTTCAGCAAAAATAATTTTCACTTATATACACTCGCCCACAAAAAATTCGGGCTACTTTAAATCAGCGTTAAAAAGGACCTATTTCAAAGTAACATATCTTTGTGAAAAATGATCGCAGAGTGATGTTTTAAAGGTTTTAAAGCATTTTAGAATCCTCAGCTTTCGAATGCTTCAAGACTTATTTTTCTGCGAAGATTTTACTACAAACAGCGCTAATTTAAATTGGGCATTGCAAAATTGAAGAATAAACTTTTATAGCGTGCACGTGGAGTACGAAATTTATTCTCCAAATTTTATTGATTATATCGTAAAATTTAACATTTTCTCTTTAAAATGCTTTTTTAATCATTTACGCTTTAATTTTTTTTTACTGAGTTATGACAATTTGAAGTGAATAATGCATTTTCTGGTCCTTTTTCTGAAAATCTGTATTTTGTCGCCGATATTCGTACCTTTTGATTTTTTATGAAAACTGCTCCGTTAGCAAAATGGTGCAAATGACAAACTGCAATGTTCATACGGGAGTCACAATCAGCGAGGTACTTATCTCCGCTGTGACACACACTCGCACAAACATTGAAGCACGTGCCCGATATCTCACTATAGTAGGAAAATTATTTATACGTTTGTCTGTAGAAAACGTTCCTGGACGTGAAATACATTCCTTAGCATATGCAAGTTCTTCTACTGCCCAAAGACGTGACTCAAGTGCGGGGTGATTTTGTAACTCTTAACGACAGTTTTGTTATCATTATATTGTTTTTGCGCTGTTTTTTTACCATGTATTTTACCATAATATTTGCGCAACAACAATATAACGATAACGAAACTGTCGTTAAGAGTTACAGAATCAGCTTGCTATACATGTAGTTGTCGACAGCTATTATGTTTGCCGCAATTTGAATGGAAAGCAAAAAAAACAAGGAAGCATTGCACTTTTAACGATAAGGGAGTGTGCGATGAACATCCTATAAGCAAGTTAACGTGCTATTACTCTATCCAAGTTTCCTCATAATCATCCTAAACATTGTACTATATTTTGACATTGTAATAGAATAGAAATAAAATATGAACATAAATAAACACAAATATAACTTATTTCTACATTATTTCTAATTTTATACAAACCATGTGAAAGTACCTTCGTCATTCTAATTAGGGTGTTAAACAACTTTTGTTCTCCCGTCTTCCCCATTCTTCCCCATCAGGTCAATCTGTCTAAAAATTGTGCTAAAATAATCTATTCATCGATTGATGAGTTCTTATGGAGTTTTAGCTTCCTGATGCAACTAGAACATAAAACATTTTTAGTCCAAAAAACGCAAAAGTACCTGGCTATTTCATCAGTCAATAGCTTCGTGTCATTAAAAATAAGTATTGATTAATGATGACAGCTTTGCGCCGACAGAAATGATTGATCGTGCTGAAAAGCACGATTTCAGATCGCAAAATACATGCCCTAATTCGCATGTGAATTTGAAAGCCGTTACTTAATCTGAAATTGACAGAAAGAATCAAGTGATTCTAATGATAATAAAAATGTAAACCTTTTTGTTGATGGTATTGTTTCTGATATAAGTCGGCTACCAAAATAAAATTTGGAAACTAAAAAACGTCATCGAAGAAGTCAGAAATTATACGTCATTTCAACCTTTAAAAATAAGTTATCAAATAAAAAAAAGTAAACCAAGAAAATAGAAAAGGCAGCAGAGACGAGAAAGAGTAATATACTTCCTCGATGGAAGAAAGAAACACTGATAAAATGTTTTTGACATCTTCAAATAAAATTCTTTGTCCAGGATGCAATGAAAATTTTAAATATGACTATATTTTGTGGAATTTGTATTCGATGATGTCGTGAGGCTTATTTCGGTTATCCTGACATCATGAGTACTTTTAGACACTTTATCGAATAAATGTTTGCATTTACAGATTTGTATACTTTTCTTAATACAAATTGTTTTATATTAGTACACAAAATTATTTATTATCATTAACTTTGCAAGTTACTTGACTTGCTTATATGTAAAAGAATTATGTTTTTCTTTAAATAAATGTTTGTTACAGGCAAAAGTTTATTGAGTGCGTACTCTTATTCGTATGCGTATCTTTAACCTAAAAGATTTTTAAGGCCGAAATTTATATACGTTTGAGGGATAACCTCTAATATATATATTGCATTTCTGTAACATTATAATTACATATATATAAAGATATAGTGTCACAGATAGAAGTTTCTGTTGTTTGTAAATAATCAATATTGTTTTCATTAAATAGTCCGTTTTTCTCAACAGTTGTTTGTCGTGCAGATGCGGGTTATTTTATTCGGGTCTCTCCATACGAAAGATCGGGACTATATGGTTCCAGCGGTATGTTGCTCATGTGCTATTTTTTAGTATTTATATTGAGAAGAACAAAATGGACGGAAACTCGTGTAATGTTTTTTTTTAATCTAGAAGAACTATTTCTCTATTTTTTATCCACTGTTCTTTTCGAGATAAATACTAAAAAATAGCACATAAGCAACATACACCTGGAGCCATATAGCCTCGGTCTCCCTTACTTGAAATAATTACATATCGGAAATATATACTATCATTAAAAATATCATTAAAAATTAAATAAAGGAAATCAGTTAATTGCGCTATAAGAAAACAATCATAAAAAATTTTTTTGCATTTTATTTAAAAGTAGAACCATTCAAAATTTTATTGCATTTACAAAAAGGAAACTTTTTATAATTACATAAAGTCTGAATAATAAAAAATTTTTATTGTACGCAACGTTTTCAACATTATTCTGCAGTTTTTACAATGTAGAATTCCGATTTCTCAATAATAATATTATCCCTTCGCAGAATTACTAATACTTCAACACATATATTACGTAAAATGCGAGATCAAAATAGTCTCAATATTGATTTCAATAAACTTCACCGTCCCCTTTTGATTCTCTCGCTTCCAAATTGAAACTAATTTTATTTTATCGTCATAAATTTATACTCTTAGTTCTCCCTCGTAGAACAGAGAACAGTAAAATAGTATATCGAAGTACTAAACAACTGTAATAAAATATATCTTTTGCTTTATTCTGTAATAAGTAATATAAAAAAGTATAATAGAACTTTCTTTAACCAAAAATTTGAGGACAATACGTTTAAATAATCGATTCTTTTCCGATAATTCAACTACGACGTTTTGAAGTAAAAGTTATTTATTAATTTCGTAATATTATCGACCATGAGAGAGAGAGAGAGAGAGAGAGAGAGAGATAAAACAAGGAAATACAATAGTAATTTTATAATTTTCTTTATCTTTTATTTTATTTTCTAGCTGTACGGAGCTATTAGTTAATATTTTGTAAATAATAATTATTATAGTGAAACTATACGTTTTTGTATGATTTATGTGATGTAAAGCGTGATTCGACTAAAATAGCAAGAGATAATTTTAAAATGATTGTTAATGTTATATTATTGATTAAACAATATTCTTAGAGATAATACATAGAAGAACTTACTATAAACTACAACATATGATACATGTTTCTTACCGTAGCCGCACTTTCTACGGACGCCACGAATATTCCACCGAGATTTATATGAAATGGTTTAGTGCCTCTTTGCAGTAAAAACAATATTATTTTCTGTATATGTAACGGAGCTGTGTACCACTGAATGTTGTATCTACAAAATAATAACAATTGCTAGTTTTAATAAGACAAAAATATTTGGTAGTAATAAATATATTTGTTCCACGATTCTCATATTAGTACTTTTACTCTAATATTTTTTATAATTTAGATTTCTGTTACAAAACGAGTACCCTTGTATGACAAAATGATGGAAATATTTCTTACACTGTGGCAAATACATATTCGTTGTGATCCGTAATTTCTTGCGCTATATAGTTGGCTAAGAACAAGTACGTGTAGAGAATGTTTATTATTATAAAAGGTACAAGTTTTTCAATTTCATCACTATATGACGCAAGCTAAAAAATGTGATACGTCCGTTAAACATTTGTTTTCGACTTCTTACGCACGATCGAATCATATTGTGTTCTATATTGTATATTGCATGATAAAATATCAATAAATTATATGCCATCAGATCAGAATATTGAATTATTGAGAATAATTGAGCATTAAGAGTTTTAATATTAAGTTTTTATTTAGTTATTGCTAATTTATTTACTTAGCTTATACATATAATTAGCAATTACAGTATCTTGAAAATTAGGTAACCATTATTTTTATGAATTATCGCTTTGAATAAATATATTACTTTCAATATATTATTTTCAATAAATATATAGATAGAAAAGTGTTTAGCTACTTCTTTTTATTTTTTTTCACTATTTTATAAAATTCTAATGTCATGAAATTAGGATTAAATATAAAAAGTTTTACCCAAAAAAGATTAAGGCTAATACAAGTCACGCCGATTGCTATCAAGAAGAAGAATGATCCCTCAAAATTTGATATTAAAAAATCCGTGAACCTTCAAGTACAAGAAAATTTGTGTAATTATATGAGTATTCAATGCTCTTCATTAAATATATACCAACTCCATAGCCTTGCGATGAATATCTATGGCATAAGTAATCTCCTTATAAACCATGTTCTCACTCTTCAGGATATCTTTTTGTAAAATATTGATTGCCTGTTTGATTCGATAACTGTAAAAAAAAAATGATTTTATTCCTTCAATTAATTTTATTTTGTTTTGAGATAATAAACAAATATTGTTTACGATTATATTCTAGCATTCATTTACTCACCTGGCGATACTAAACATTCCGCAGATATGTTGAATATATGCAATGAACATCGTCCCTGTTGCTATCATTAAGGCATTCCCTACGTAAGAAGCTGCTAGTGTATGCAGCGTAGTTAAGTAGAAATATTTTTCTCGATCAGTAAAGTACTCTGTCGCAACATACACTGAAGGATTTAGTCGAGACTCGTTCTTCGGCAGAACAATGTGTTGAATGTACGGCAAAATTTGTACAACAGCTAAGTTACATTTGTTTAATATGCCAAGCACTGAGAGAAGTTTTGTAAAATTAATCACACACGTATAAATCAAACCGCTTTTCAATTTTTTTTATTTTTCTCTGTTCAGGTTAGCGAAAATCTTGTTTTGTTTTGAAAAAAATGTATTTGTGATTAATCTGATTTTGGAACAGAGAACTCGACTACCATTATCTTACGTATAAATACA
>NW_020218235.1:0-7587 GCF_003070985.1 Temnothorax curvispinosus | reverse complement strand
AGATCGTAAACACCCATTGTTCTCGCGGCGAGCGGAAAAGTACTGCGAAGAGAAAGCGACCGTATACCCGAGAGTGGGGGCAAAAGGCACCGTAGGTAGGGAGCCGGAGCGAAGAAGAGGGCTCGAGGCAGTCTGTCGGGAACGCTGGTACGCATAACATATCTCTCGCGCGTATATCTCGGGGTATCGTGGAAACATCGCGAATACATACCGGATTACGAAATAACCGTATTTCAGCGCTCATAACAACCGGCAACGCCCGCGAAACGCGTTAATCGTCGCCGATACAAAAGGCGAAAGGTTTGGACGTACCGAAAACGAACACTTCGCGCGTTGCGAGACGTGCGACCGCCATCTTGTGCGTGATCAAGATATTGTGAACAACCATCTGTGTGACATGACGGGAATTAATAAATGGAAGAATCATTTGAAATATTAAATACATCGTTAGCGATTTTTTTACCTGAAACTTACCTGACCAAGCGGAGTGTCGCGCCATCTTGTAAAGGAGTCCATCCGGATTGCTGATTATCATCGGGTCCGCTTCGGGGGAGGTCGTAGATGGGGACCACATAGCGAAAATCTAAAAAGAAACGACATTAATCGGAGTTCCGACGACAGTTCTCGGGGTGACGCGGTATCTTCTAGACGCGGTAGCTGGGGACAGCGGTGACAGCGGTGATCCTTGGCGGCAGCGGTGGTGATGATGACCGCGTTGAGAAACCCTGAAAATAAAAGAGAATTAGTTAGTTAGTGGGACGCTCGATGTTGGGACTTAGCCGATTGAGCGGGTGACGTGCCATCTTGGCCCCACGTTGACACAGCCTGGGGACTGAGGACGCATATCCGAGAGGAGAGGACCCAGATGGAGACCACCTGGCAGGAATCTAAATTTAGGAGGAATAAGGGAATTATCGTGCGCGTACTTACCTGAACAAGCGGGTGTCGCCCAATCTCCGAACCGGGGCGACTTCGGGAGGCGGTTAAGGCCGAATCCCTGATAACAGCCGATGGTGAGGAGGACCCCGTGGCGGGATTCTGCAAATTCAATTATTTAAACAAATTGAGGAACCATATCGTCGTGCATACCAAAGATACTTACCTTCTCGGTGGAAATAGGACAAACCGAGTGGCGACCGTTGATTTCTAAGGACACGTAGCGTTGATTCGCGTATCCTGAAGTACCGTCCGGTTACAGTAGAGGAGCGCGAGGAGCACATAACCTTCGACATACACCGATCACGTGACAAGGACCTGCGGCTCTTCACACTGAGATAGCGGAACAGCCAAGGTGGGAGATACCTCAATGCTTCGGCGGGGTTAAAATCTTCGTGACCTAAAAACAAATGGCGACCGTGACAGGACACGTACGTGTATGATCGACAATTCAAGGTCACGGGTCTTATACATAGACTCGGAGTGCGCGTATAGTGAGACTAACGTGCGAATAACAAACAACCATAGGCGATCCATAGCGAGGACAGGCAACAGAGAGACCGACCTGCAACGTCATTACAACGGGCGACGAAGGACGCGGGGCGTAACGCAACGAGCGCACGCAACCCATACAAAGCGTACCGAGACCGCACGGGCGTTAACAGGCAAGTTCGAATCCCGCCGATCGCGCCTAATACCGCGGCACCACAGGGCCGAAGGTCAGAGGCACATCAAGCAACGAAGACGCGGACATCGTTGGAGCAAGCCGGCGGTGACGTGGGACACCAAGGTGTCGGAGCAAGTGGCACGAAAAGTGCGAAAATGTTAGTGCGTCAGTGAGTGAGGGTACCACGGCACGACACAGCTTTCAGCGAGCACCGAGTGCGACAAGGCCAGACGACGAATTAGTGCAACCGCGTCATAACAACGTGCGTGAAGCGTGTGAAGTTGCGCGTCGACAAACTGACGTCGCGACATTACCGAATCACACGACGACGTACGGGCACGAAGTGTACGAAAAGTCAGAGAGCCGACATAGTACGAGGGCCGCGAAAATTATTTCGGTTCGAGGGCAGTGAGAGACCGATCCGACGCGTCATAACAACGTGCGAAGAACGAACGCGAGGCCGTAACGTAGTGCACGCACGGTCTAAACAAACGCGTCTCGACACCGTACGGGCGTGATCAGGACAAGATCGAATCCCGCAACCGACGTCCAGAACTTCGGCACCATAGGTCCGAAAGTGCGAGGCGGAAAGAAAAACAGTCGTATGTCGACGGTGACGCATACCCCAGCAAGGATCCGCACCAGGTCGCAGCAGCGGCCGGACAACGACGAAGATCACCAGGGTGACGACCCGTATAACGTACCACAAAATACCGAGAGTCATAGCGACCTCGACGAATTGATACCGTTGGACAGAATAGTCCCGGCGGGCGAGCAACTGCAACAGCAGTACGAGGCGATTAACCTCAGTGCGGAGAAAACAATGGACACTCCCACGGAAAACGAGCGTAAGCTCCTTGCGCAAGTGCAAGAATTAACAACGAAGATAGCGGAGGCAAAACGGGCCACAAAGCAGCAGCAACGACAAGATCCCATCGTAAAACTAAATACGGATCGTGGTCCGGCGGGCGAAAAGGCCGACGAGAAAACGGGCTCACGGGCGTACGGCGACGAGGATCAGTTCAACGCGATGAGACTGCATACGGCACCAATACAAGTTAGGTTGTCTAAAGGCGGAGACATCGAAAATCCGTTCGATGATTTAGCATTCACAGGGATAGAGGGCGAACAAACCCCTATCAGATTCCTCGAGAAATTCGAGAAGGTAGTCGAAGACGAAAGATTATCCGAAGAGGAACAGATGTTCTATTTCGGCAAGAGTATGAGAGGAGCAGCAAGCCAGTGGCACAAGTTGCAGCGGGCGAAAAACATCCACGAGATCAAGGAGGAGTTCCGACAAAACTTCTGGGACCGCAAGGTGCGGATGCGACTGAGGTGTGGCAAATACACACCCGGAACGATGTCAATGATGGAATATGCCTTGAAAATAACTCGTCAAGCCAAAACATTACGACCGCCGATAGGCGACGAGGAGTTGGGCAAAACGCTCCGCGAACACTTTGACGGTGACATCGCGTGGGAGCTGAGACCGCCAAAAGTAAAGACGGTAATCGACCTGATAATGGTGTTAGATATATTGGAGCATGGAGGAGGACTCCAAGGATTGCGCGAAGAAGCGCGAAGAACCGATGATAAGCTGACAAGTCAAGCGGAAGATGGGTCGGGTCGGGCGACCAACCGAAGCAACGAGACGAAGGAGGGAAGATGCCAAAACAATTTTGCCAGACGCGACGCGACGAGAGACTCGCCGCAAACAAAGTCGACCAGCTGGCGAAAGGCGGAAACTCCGGATACGAGAAAGCGCGGGGGAGCCGATATCGGAGAGCCCAATAGCGAAGACAGTCAGGCGAAGGGCCGGGAAGCTCGGGATGCCCGGGGTATAAAGTATAGACCGAACAAGAAGACGAAGAAACAGAACGCGGAAGCAAAGGGGACCGAGAAGGAATGCTGCATTATACAGCACGAGGGGCATAACCCACCCCAGTCCGAGGAAAACATCGGCGAGATGGGAGAAAGGGGCCCCGGAGCGGTTAGGACGAAAGGGGAACGTGAGAGTCTACCGATAATTGAATTAATGATTGGAGCAAGCCGGATCCAAGCGATCATAGACACGGGGTCGCAAATCACGATCGTCACCCGTAACACGTGCGACAAAATAATTAAAACGGGGGAGAAACTCGAGATCGTCAAAGCGCCACCCTTCAAAATCAAAGGCGCGTTAAATAACGAAGGGGCCCCGGTGAGAGAGAGCGCGCGGATCACGTGTCGGTACCACGGCAGGGAATACGAACACTGGTTCTATGTGATCGACGAATCGCCATTCGACGTAATCCTCGGAATGGATTTCCATTCAAAATTCGGGCTCATAATAACCTGTAACCCAGATGTTGAGATTAGCTTTGCAAGAACTCCTGAAACTGGGAAAGGTCCGGGGTGCGAGGGATCGCAGACCGCCACAATTCCGACGCGAAGAACATGCGAGAATGACGGGGAGCGCGGAGTCCCGAACGACGGGGAGCCACAAGAGAATAGCCATCCCGAAACAAACAACTATTATGGGATCCCGGTAGGAAAATGGCATGATCGCACACCCGAGATACGGAAATCCCCGATATTAAGACCGAGACGAGAACGCAAACGAAGGAAGTGGAAGCGTCAACGAGGACGAACGCGAGCGACCAAGACGAAGCGTACGCAGGACGTCAGAGTGGGCCGAGCACGCAAGGAGTGGCGGTTAGCACGTTTCGCGAGGCGCGTAAAACGCGTGCGGCGGAAGATATCGGAGGGGGGCTCGACAGATAGGCGCGGCGAGGAACGCGAACGCACGAGGCGCGAGCGATCAGTCGACACACAATCGCGAGCGATCAAACCGGTCGGGTTATTACGCGGCGGGTTGACATCACCGACGGAACCTGATCGAGAGTGCATAATTACAGATCGTGCGAAAGCTGAGACCATTGTCAAGTCGACGGGCACACGAGCGGACGACGCGACGCCGGCGACGGACAGCGAAACCGGGACAGCCCCGAGTGACGACGAGCGAGAGGCGAATCGAGTGGAGGAGCAGGCGAGCCATCCGATGTCGAAAGACGGCGACCCGAAGATGGCGAACGAGACTCCGGCAGGGCGACAAGTTCCACTGGAGGACATCCCAGTGGGGGAACTGACGGCCGAGCAGCAGCGACTTCGGATCCGACAGGCGGCAAGAGCAGTCAGTGCGCATCGACGGTACTTGATGCAACGTCGCCAGGCGAATGCAGTGCTGGAGGGGGTGGAGCAGTATGTCCGGGGGATTCCGCGGGACCAGATGTACTCCACGGAGGAGGTCGAACAGCAGCGCGGGATCCTGCGGGACTTAATGCAGGAGATCGCTGAATGCGGCCGGATAAGTGGCGAGATGGTGGAACTGACGCCAAACATCAGGGTGCGGAGCGACAACCCGGACGAGGAGGACGTGGCCAATGTTAGTGTCGTGTCCACCGCACGATGGCCATACCGCAACGATGGAAGTCGTCGCCCATTTAGGGTGACGATGGAGTACCGCGACGGCCGCTCCCATGTACAAGCCTCACTGCTTGAGGGCGAAATGGGGCGCGGGCCGGATGTCAGCGGGAACAAAGGAAGAGACGACATCCCGGGACCGTGCGAGGTCCAATCCGGGGAGCGTGGATCTGTCGCGCCGGTGATGCCGCGCGAAGAACCGAAGGAGCTCCAAGAGGAGATCGTATCGGCCGGAAACCCGTTGCCGGACGAACCAACCCCGTCAACCAGCGGCGCGCAGCGATCGGAGGGGCCCAGCCCGAAGACGATAAGCGTAGGGGTGAACTTTTTGACCCGTGGGGAGGCCTTGTCGGATGACGAGGAAAGCAACCCGCCCCCTGAGGCCGAGGAGGAGGTGACCCGGAAAAAGGGAAGAGGCAAAGACCTCGAAAAGTGGCGGACGGCGATGGGCGTGAGGCAGCGAAAGGCGGCAGTAAGGGCGGAGGAAAAAGTGCGAGAGATAGTACAGGAGAGGACCAGCGAGACGCGGCGCGAGCAACGTCGGGAGCAGCGAGCACGCGAGCGCAGGCGAAAAGCCAGGGAACATCGGGGCCATTCCGGAAGCAAGAGGACGGCTTCAATGCGAGATGTGGTTGACTCCGGGTGCGATTCAGCCGCGCAACCGAAGCCGACGGGGAGAATGAAGCCGCCCTCTAAGACGGTGCGGGCACAGCTACTAGCCCAGCCGAGAGTGGTGCTCGAGAGGCTCCCCAGAGGCCAACTCCAACAACCGGAGCGAGAACCGACGCCGCCGCTGCGAACGGTTGCCAGCTATGGTAACCGGGAGGTGGTGCCATCGACGTCGCGGACGGTGGTCGTGCAGCAGGTGACGTGCGGCCTCATGGACGTCGTGCCGGATGCAGACCCACAGGCGATGGAGGCGATAAGGAGAGCGGCAGAGGGACTCGGGCGGGCCTTCGAGGTCCGAATGACACGGGTCACCGTCCAGGAGACAGACTTCCAGAGCGTCTCCTCCGAGGATGACCCCATGGGAAGCCTGGAGGATGCCCCGGCCTAAAGGCCAGCCCTCCGAAGCGTTCCGAGGACGGGTCGCGATAGGGAAACCTGTTCCCACGAGTTATTTTGTTTCCCAGTTAGCGACGCGGAAATTCCAGTAATTTTATTTTTTGTCTATGAGTGCTTTGACCCGTCCGGCGCGTATAGGATAAGATAGCGACAGCGGTCGCGGAGCAGCGGCTCCTAATATTTAGTGTACGTAGGATAGCGACAGCGGTCGCGGAGCAGCGGCTCCCAATATTTAGCAGATAAGGTATTATTATTATTTTCCCGGTCCAGGAATTAATTAAGTTTCGTTAAGCGTCGAGTCGACGCGCGGCCAGACCGAAAATTCTAAGTTCAATTGCCAGCGCGTGGATCGGAATGGAGCGCATATGGTGATAACGGTCGAGCCAAACGCAATCTTCAACGCGGAAAGGGGATACAGAATCCGGACGAGTTACTCGGGAAACAGTCATGGGGTCCGCACCACGGAGCCGCGAAAGGGGTGACCCGCGAAAGAACGACGAGATTCGCACACTGGGTCGCGAATTACCGCGACAGGGTACGCAGACGCTAAAACGGCGTACACCGCGAGATATTCGTCGATGCGGTTAGCTCCGCGAGGTCAGAAGAGGGGTGACCCGCGAAAAAACAACCAGATTCGCACACTGGGTCGTGAGTTACCGCGACAGGGTGCGCGGACGCTAAAACGGCGTACACCGCGAGATGTTCGTTGATGCGGTTAGCACCGCGAAATCATGAGAAAGGTGACCCGCGAAAAAACGACGAGGTTCGCGCACTGGGTCGCGAGTTACCGCGACAGGGTACGCAGACGCTGAAACGGCGTACACCGCGAGACATTCGTCGATACGGTTAGCACCGCGAAATCATGAGAGGGGTGACCCGCGAAAAAACGGCGCGATACGGCCACCAGGAGGCCAGATAGAGAACCAAGCGACATCTACGGGGAAAGACCAGCGGGTCACGATGAGCGGGACCTAGTACACCCGACGTACGGGTCGCCGACAAAATCCGATCGCCCGGACCCGAGATACGGCGACATGTCGCGGGATCTCGGAAACCGGACATCCTCCACGGGAAGTGAGCACGGAATCGGGTCAAGGGGGACCGCCGAAGCGGGACCAAGGGGTCGCCGCCAACGGCGGAGGTCGCGATCGCGATATAGACCTCTTCGCCGAGAAGTCGACCCGGGGTCAGATAAAGAGACAACGGAGAAGGCGTGCGCGGGGGTCGGCGCCGTCATAAGTCAATAAATACGGGAGTTGGAAAACCACTACCCGGGGTCCGTTTCGGAACATCGAATAGATGGTACTCATAACGGAAATTTCCGCCGCGGAACTACGGTACTGCGGGGAGCGGGCGACATGCATGGTAACTGCGTAGCGGCGAACATCTGGCGCACACCTGTCGGCCCGAAGATCGTAAACACCCATTGTTCTCGCGGCGAGCGGAAAAGTACTGCG
>NW_020218234.1:0-4369 GCF_003070985.1 Temnothorax curvispinosus | reverse complement strand
GGCCACGTCTCGTAAGTTTTATTTTTAAAAGTTTAACAATATTAACAATAAGCTATTCAATTTATTATTTATTTATTTATTTATTATTTATTTTTTTAAATTTATTTTTACGTCGTTCACTTTATACTTGTAACGTCGTAACCGTTACTTTTTTATAATAACCATTTGGTAACAATTAACGTAACAATTTTTTATAAAGCTAATGGTAACACCAGGATGGGAATGCCACTTTTGAAACTCATTACCATTGCCAATCCCTCCTATTTTACAATTATTAATCTGCTTAAGATTTTATGCAACAGCAAGTTTTCAGGTTACTTTTACACACTTTTTCGATAAGTATTTTTTCAATTTCTTTATTTCCTCAATATAATATAAGATACATAATATAAGGTATATAAGAATCTAGAGTAAATTACAATTAATTTATTTATTTTAATTTTACAGCTTGTGATGGGTGATGTGATACAAATTTCACAGTCCTCGATATCAAGAATTATTTTTCGAGTTTCTTGTTTACTAGCAAGTAACATAAACAGATATATAAAAAAATGCCTACGTCTGATGAAGCACGCTCTGAAAATAAACGGTTATTCAAAGAACTTGGACGTGGTCCTGGTGGTATCGGTCTTCCATCGATTGATGGAACAATAGACTGTACTCATATTCGCTTAACGCATACAAATTTTCAAAATATTAATGAGATATATCGTAATAAGAAAGGATATTTTTCTTTAAATGTACAAGTATGCATTATAAATTAAACAATATAAATTAACATGCATTTGCATTAAAAATTAACATTTAATAATTTTGAGTTATATTACTGCATGTATGCAAGAACAAAAATATGGAAAATTATTAAATAAATATCAGTTATGTTTTAGACATAAACATATTATTTGTTTCTTTCCGTAATTGTTTTTTTATTTTACAGGTTATTGCTGGACCGCGTACCGAAATATTAAACATTGTGCCGGAATGGCCAGGAAGTGAGCACGACAGTCGCATATTCCAAAACTCATACTTATATTTTATATTATATAAAAAATTATTATATTCGTTATTATATATTTTTATATATTTATATTTTTCAAAAGAATATTAGTATATATTAGCAATCAAATATATAACTTATACCTTGCAAATCAATCCTTATATCGTTCTCATCACTGAAATCGTCTTTACTTATATGGTATGTAGTACATGTACATTTTTATCAGTAGACATTATATTAAATGCAAGTTCACGCTTATCTGAAATTTATAGATAGAAGATAAGAAAATACGAAAAAAACATACCGATATTTAAAAAGATTCAATTATAGTGCTAAAAATTCAGATAATATAACTAATTGTAGACATACCTTTGATCTCTTTTTCAGTCATGTTTGAAGAGAATAGCACTGGTGCATTTTCCATAAGATTCGGCGCTATATTCAGAATATCAGGATCAACAGTTGCTTCTTCTGTTGGTGGTCCTCCACCAGGTGCTAGATAATATGATTGTCTCTCTTTAGTTAAGGCATCTCTTTGAGACTGTTTTAAATTGGCCAATAATTTTTTTAACTGTTGTATGCTTCTCTATAAATAAAATTGTATATAATGTTTGAACTGAAGCATGTATTATATCCAGAGAGAAATTATAAAACTTCTAATTATATCTAAATTATGCCTTACTTTTTGAGAGATCAAGGCTGATTGATTATATTCCTCACATATTTCGTTCCACGCGATATCTTTGTCTTTTAATGTAGTAGCATCACTTTTTTTTTGTTTCTATTATATGTTTATATTTTTCCAGTATTTGTAAAAACATTTTTCTCTCCATTAACGTGTAATGTTTATTTTTACTGGACGGTTGTCTTGTAGGCTTTTCTTTGCACGACATTTTGTAAATACAATATTTTATAATATAAATTATTATATAAGATTCAAAGATTTTTTGTTATCCCTAAAATAAAGGAAACAGAACGTGTATTGCTGGAATAATTTTTAAATTAATAATGAAGATAATATCAATTTATAATATAAAGTATTATTTACGTATTAAATAATTTATGTATTTATGTCATGTACTATATACAATCTTTTATTTACGATTGAATAATAAATATTACAAACCTGTTCATTTCCCGAAATTTCCGACGAAATCTTTTGATTATTGACACTTCTGTACACAGAAACTATTTGGCCACTAATAATCTTTTGTTGACGTGTATAAACGTGCAATGTAATGAACTGAACATAGATAAAATAAGAAAAGTATGAAAATCGATTACAATGTATGAAAATCGATTACCCGGTAAGCCAACAATTTTTGTTAGAGAAAAGAAAAATCGTTTTAACCGCACAGCCAGCAATTATTCTCGAAACACTAACCTCAAATTCTTCGATAACATTTGTATACAAGATAATACGCAACGTAACATATTTATATCTTAAATGCAATGTTCTTATTGGAGGAACTAACGGAAAGGGTACGGAAACAGCCGATTTGAGAATAAGCTTGCCTTAAATACGGTCTCCGCTAAGTCAAGCTCAAATCAAATAAGACTTACTTTAAAACGGCACGAGATACGGGAACGAGCCCAACGCGATTCTCTTCGTCTTGTCGAGCCCGAGAAAAAAGTATTCTTTCTAAAAATCTGAATCTCTAACCGTTTAGAAGTAAATTTTGTAGCTTTATCACGATTTTACTTTTTCATCCGTCTATCTTAAAAAGTGAAAAGTTTGCATTTTTCGTGTTTCTCGGAAACGGTACGAGATACGGGGTCGTTTTTGGACTCATTCTCTTTGTCTCGTCGAGCATGACAAAAAAGTATTCCTGTAAAAATTCATTTCTAACCGTTTACGAGTCATTTATAATATTCGTTTTTCTCCATTCTCCTTCACGTACTTGTCCATTTATACAAGTTTTGTCAACGTAACTTTCTAAACAGTAATACTAAGTATCCGTCAAAAGATTATGTAAACAAACCGTTGCTTTAACTATCGCATCTGCCGTTTCGAGACTAGTATTTATAGGTTTATGGAAAATACGCCGACTTGCTGGTATGCCAAATGCATTTTCTACCACTAGTCGAGCTCTACTCAATCTATACGTGAATATTCGTTGTTGCCTGATTAGCCTGATTGACGATGGATACGGTAGCATCATAAATGCATTCAGTTGAAAGGCCTCGTCAGCTACCGTAACATATGGTACATTATGTCTGATGTTAATGGCAGTGGGATCAGGTAAATTAATTGCATTATTGTAAAATCGTTGTCCCATTGCAGAATGTTTAAATACTCCTCCATCACTGTGTCTGCCTTGAACACCAATATCAACGATTAAAAATTTATACTTAGCGGACACAAGCGACATAAAAATTATACTATGTAATCCTTAATAATTATAATATGTGCTTCCTGCTTTTTCGAGACACTGTGAAAACAACAGTTATTTGAATTTATAATAATTTTTTTTCAACTTTTAAAAATTAAACGTTCTTAAAATTGTTTTTATGTAATCTTACAAATATAGCAACATGCTTAACGTGTAAAGCACCGATACAATTTGGAAAGTTCCATATTTCTTAAAATTCCTCAGCTATTTCTCGTCATTTATCTTGTGTAGGAGTAAATAACACTTCTTCGTGAAAACAATCACATATAGCTTGACAAGTTTCCTTTATTATACCTCATGTGGTACTTCTCCCAGTCCGATAGCATAATGAAATGCTATGGAGCCCATCTCCACTTGCTACATAACTACAAATTCAGTTCATGAATGCTAATTTAGTATTTATCTTGTAAATATTTTTTTATGTATTGTTTAATATTAAATATTTAAATTGTTAATGTAATTACACTACTGGAAAAAATTGACGACACTTTTCATACCCTAAAAGCCCAATTTTTAGGATATAAAATATTTCCTATTTTTTTTTACTAGTATACATACCGTATAATCATAACTAATCTTGCAGATGCTGGAATAGGAACTCTCCCATTAGTTTCCATTTTTGTTATCAAAGGTCCTACCTTTCGTAATATATAGTCAAACGTATCGCGTCATCCTCATGTATTCAAAAAATTTGAATACATCTTGCAACCGCATTTCATGTATCAAATTACGCCAATCTCCTTGTTGTTTTCGTCGAAGAATAGGATGTACCCAATATTTTCTGTTGCTTTTAATCGAAATAAAATTCATAGAAATTAAAGTTAAATTGCTTGAAATTGAAGTAAAATTCCTGTTAAATTCAAGTTTAATTGTTTAAAATTTAAGTGAAATTGAAGTAAAATTCATAGAAATTAAATGTTACAATAATTTTAAGAAAGAGTACTGAAATAATAAAATCTGAAAATCGATAGTTACGATA
>NW_020218233.1:0-1052 GCF_003070985.1 Temnothorax curvispinosus | reverse complement strand
ACAGCCATATCGTGTGACACAGTGTCAACTACTACTACTGTCGCTACGTGTTATCTGAAGCACTGCTTAGCTTTTTACTTCACCCGCTTCACCGTCAGAATACTCAGAATGTAGTATAGTCACTTTTCATAAGAAGAAGAGAGAAATAAAACAACGCCGCACCTGTCGATGTCGTACGATTATATCAGAGACTCCAGAGTAGTCCAGAGAGAAGGACGAAAGTGATCACTCCGCACTCCCGCGTTTTGACGACCGAATTCTGTAGGTATAGGTATATGTGGCATATGTGCACGATTTTGTTGCAAACCATAAAATCGTAGACATAGCACGGAAGAGAAGCAGAAAATCGTGCACGTTACCTACCTGGATTCGGTAACAGCCAAAACGCGGGAATGACCACTGACCACTCTCATCCATCTCCTCTGTACATACATACATACGTAAGCTACGTAAGCTACGTGCAGCAAACAACGAGAAACATCGTATGTTATATACAGGACATTTGTAAAATAATGCCCACTACGTATATAGCGCTAGCCTTATCAAAAATTAAGTCAGAAAATGTAACCATTTTCTCTGTAACGCTTCGTGTTGTACGTACTAATGTGTTGTGTCCAACAAAAAAAATTTGCCCCTCCCAAAAAATAGTAGAATAACTCACCTCAAAATACAACGTCTTCTTCGAGAAAGTCTTTTTTGACTAAGTTGTAGCCTACTTTTACATCCCATTGTGTCTCTGAATATCTTTCACTCTGCTATGTTGCAGCGAATACAATCGGTAAAACGTGTCGTGCGTACGATGTACTTGACCATACTTGACAACTGTTGACAACTGACAACATACATTATGCCATGGTCGTGACAGTCAGAGAACTGAAACTGAAAGGCCATCGCACACAAAATGCATAGCTTAGCATCGTAACATAAAACCATTAAACCAATGAGCATCCGGCAATGGCCTTAAGGCTATCGCACACAAAATTGCAGAGGCTGCATAAGCATGGCATAAAGGCCTATCCACACAAACTTGCATAGGTGCATAACCATATGCA
>NW_020218232.1:1875-2676 GCF_003070985.1 Temnothorax curvispinosus | reverse complement strand
GAATTACTGATGAGTATTTCAATGTTAGTACTGAAGTACTGAACCAATGATTCCATGTGTAATAAATCACTGGCCAGTATTTTAATATTAATACTCAAGTACTGAACTGAATATTTCATGTAAAATTAATCACTGACCGGTACTACAATTTGTTTAGAAACATTATAATGGGTAATTTCTGCTAATATTAAGGAAAAGAGATAAAAGTAAGGCACAAATACATTTTATATGAAGGTCTGTACTAATTCGTCGTGATAAAAGTGTACAAGTTTTGAAATAGTAGTGAGGATATCATTTTATATAATATCCAATTCAAAATTTTATTACTCTTTTTAAACTGAATTTGTTTCTTAAGATGGTTTTTGAAAAATTATATATTTGCGCTGGTTATGACACATGTAGACTATATATAACACTTACATCAAATTAAGAAGTAGTCTACCACGTAAGGCAGTTGGCTCACGATGATCCAGAGGTCCCGAGTTTGATCCCACCAAGGTAAGTGTTTTTCAAATACGAGAAAATATTTATAATTATAGACTGCATCTTAAGAAACAAATTTAGTTATAAAATAGTAATAAAATTTCGAAAAAAAATAATTTTTTTTTATGCCGGGTAAATATCAGAAATCGAAATATCGGTGAGTAATTCAATACTAAGCACCAATAGTTCTGTGTAGTATTAATCACTACCTATAATACTTATCACTACCAGTATTTTCCCAGTATTTCCCAAATAAATATTGACAGTATTAAATAACTGAGATTTTAAGATTTAGTCAGTAATACTTTTCTGTAAGGG
>NW_020218232.1:0-1775 GCF_003070985.1 Temnothorax curvispinosus | reverse complement strand
ATCAAATTAAGAAGTAGTCTACCACGTAAGGCAGTTGGCTCACGATGATCCAGAGGTCCCGAGTTCGATCCCACCAAGGTAAATGTTTTTCAAATACGAGAAAATATTTATAATTATAGACTGCATCTTAAGAAACAAATTTAGTTATAAAATAGTAATAAAATTTCGAAAAAAAAAAATTTTTTTTTATGCCGGGTAAATATCAGAAATCGAAATATCGGTGAGTAATTCAATACTAAGCACCAATAGTTCTGTGTAGTATTAATCACTACCTATAATACTTATCACTACCAGTATTTTCCCAGTATTTCCCAAATAAATATTGACAGTATTAAATAACTGAGATTTTAAGATTTAGTCAGTAATACTTTTCTGTAAGGGTACCCGGCATAAAAAAAAATTATTTTTTTCGAAATTTTATTACTATTTTATAACTAAATTTGTTTCTTCAGATGCAGTCTATAATTATAAATATTTTCTCGTATTTGAAAAACACACTTACCTTGGTGGGATCGAACTCGGGACCTCTGGATCGTGAGCCAACTGCCTTACGTGGTAGACTACTTCTTAATTTGATGTAAGGGTTATATATAGTCTACATGTGTCATAACCAGCGCAAATATATAATTTTTCAAAAATCATCTTAAGAAACAAATTCAGTTTAAAAAAAGTAATAAAATTTTGAATTGAATATTAAAATGATATCCTCAGTACTATTTCAAAACTTGTACACTTTTATCACGACGAATTAGTACAGACCTTCATATAAAATGTATTTGTGCCTTACTTTTATCTCTTTTCCTTAATATTATCAGGAATTACCCATTATAATGTTTCTATAAATTGTAGTACTGGTCAGTGATTAATTTCACATGGAATATTCAGTTCAGTACTTGAGTATTATTATTAAAATACTGGCCAGTAATTTATTACACATGAAATCCTTGGTTCAGTACTTCAGTACTAACATTGAAATACTCATCAGTAATTCAACACAAGTATTTATTACACAAGTATTTTCCACCTAGTATTAAATGCTTTCTTATCAGAAATTTAATACTAAGTATTCAATACTGGTCTTGTATTAAATACTACTTTCATAAATTACTGACCAGTAATAAAATACTATGCAATACTTGGATCACAGTGATTCAAGTACTAATAAATACTTAATTTTAGTATTATTAATACACGAAATAAGTATTTATTACTAACCAGCTAGTAATACTTTTTTGTAAGGGTATAATTATAAATATTTTCTCGTATTTAAAAAACACTTACCTTGGTGGGATCGAACTCGGGACCTCTGGATCGTGAGCCAACTGCCTTACGTGGTAGACTACTTCTTAATTTGATGTAAGTGTTATATATAGTCTACATGTGTCATAACCAGCGCAAATATATAATTTTTCAAAAATCATTTTAAGAAACAAATTCAGTTTAAAAAGAGTAATAAAATTTTGAATTGAATATTAAAATAATATCCTCATCAGTACTATTTCAAAACTTGTACACTTTTATCACGACGAATTAGTACAGACCTTCATATAAAATGTATTTGTGCCTTACTTTTATCTCTTTTCCTTAATATTATCAGGAATTACCCATTATAATGTTTCTATACAAATTTTAGTACTGGTCAGTGATTAATTTCACATGGAATATTCAGTTCAGTACTTGAGTATTAATATTAAAATACTGGCCAGTGATTTATTACACATGGGATCCTTGGTTCAGTACTTCAGTACTAACATTGAAATACTCATCAGTAATTC
>NW_020218231.1:257-1344 GCF_003070985.1 Temnothorax curvispinosus | reverse complement strand
AATTATTAATTCGTGTTGTTTATTCACATAATTTCATTGTTTTTTTTTTCAGATTTATAAATTAATAATATATTTTATTGTTATTATAATTAGTCTATGCACGCAGCATAGAGTTGCTTATTGTTGTAGGTGGAGTCACCATATTTAAAAGGCGGAACACTTTAAATGGAGAGGCGTGAATACCACTGACTCAACGCCATTATATTGCAGCAGGTAACGTGTGCACAGTGGGGGTTTTAGTGAGTAAGAATCTCACACTACCCCGGACAACGGAGGTGCCTTTTGAAGGTTTCTCCCACGTGAAAAAAATTGCTTATTATAAGTACTTACTATACATTTGTTTATTGTAAGTACTAATAATTTGAAAACATAAATAAATTGAGCCACTGCATTTCGTGCACCTCTAATAATTTTTTTCTTTTCTTTTAGTTGCTTGCTTATTTCCATACAAATTATGAATGATGTTTTACATCATATTTTTTTATTATATAAATTCCAAAACAGTATTATATAATTTTTGCTTCCTCATAGAGGAAGCTTTGTTTTCGTGATTTTCGTATATGAACCTTTGATTGTGTATAAAGTTGGATCCAGTCAACCAAATTTAAAAAAAATATATATGAAATAGGGGTAGAAGAAACCAACGAAGAGATTGGTTTTTGAGTTTTTTCTGCCAATATGTTCAGATTGTTGTAAAACGTCGATATATCGCCTAAAAAAAATGTCCGTATGTGTGTGTGTGTGTGTATGTGCACATTTGATGTTGTGGTTGCTCTAACTTCTGCAAATATTGAGATATCGGGCTGTTTTTTTTTTTAAATAGAGTATCATTCAAGGAAGGTTGGTATTGAATTTGACGATAATCGGTAAAGGGGTTCTTTTTTAAAAAAATTTTAAATTTTTTTAGAAATGTCCGTAGTTGCTCTAACTTTCGCAAATATTGAGATATCGGGCTGTTTTTTTTTTTTTTAATCGATAGAGTATCATTTAAGGAAGGTTGGTATTGAATTTGACGATGATCGATAAAGGGGTTTTTTTTAAAAAAAATTTTAAATTTTTTTAGAAATGTCCGTGGTTGCTCTAACTT
>NW_020218231.1:0-247 GCF_003070985.1 Temnothorax curvispinosus | reverse complement strand
GCTCTAACTTCCGCAAATATTGAGATATCGGGCTGTTTTTTTTTTTTTTTAATCGATAGAGTCTCGTTCAAAAAAAGTTGGTATTGAATTTGGCGACGATCGGTAAAAGGGGTTCTTTTTTAAAAAAATTTTAAATTTTTTTAGAAATGTCTGTGGTTGCTCTAACTTCCGTAAAATTAGAACTCTAACTTTCGTAAAATTAGAAATATCGCAGGGCGTAATAGTATTATCAAAATACATTCTGCGC
>NW_020218230.1:0-1655 GCF_003070985.1 Temnothorax curvispinosus | reverse complement strand
TTGTAAGTCATTTTGTTTACGAATAAATGGCCAAAAACTGTTATTTTTAAAATTTTTCTTTTTTCAATATCTCTTAAAATTTTTAACCAATCGAACTAATACTTTGGAACAATGTTTGGAACAACTAGAACAACCTATAGCGATAAAAAAAATTTCGATTTTCGAAAAAAGAGGGGCCAGCCAAAAAAATTGTTTTTTTTTCTTTTATTAAAAAACTGTTAAGAATTAAGGAATATCGTTTTGGAACAATGTAGTACAAAGTCAGAACAACCTGGAACAACTTTCAAAAATATGAATTTTAAAAAAAGGGGGGCTAACTTCATACACTCAACCAGGGTGCGTGCCATCTTGCGAGTTATTTATCTAAAACAAGGTACTATTGACACAAATAAATGGCAGTATGCGGTTCTGTCAAATGTCGACATGCAAACCAGGAATCGGAAACGTTGCACATCACCCCATGTTGCACATCCCTACATTGCACACCCTACACAACCGTACATTTTTGTTGACATATTTAATTTTTTGTAGAAATAGTTTGTTTTTTTGTAGAAATATCTACGAAATAGTACCACAAATTACAATGTTCTCAAATCAAGAAATTATTGCAAGTAGTATTTTATAAAAAACTACAATTTCATAAAAAATAGTACAAAGATCTACAAATTTTAAAAATTTAAGAAGAAACAAAATCTTAAAAAATTAAAACATCTGTGCTTACTTGTAAAATACTACAATTATTTATAAATAACTATAGAAATCTACTACAATTTACATATCGTAAAACTATGCAACTTAGAATCTAATTCAGTTTTTAATTTCTCATAAAATACTACAACTGCGTACAAATACTAACAAATACCGATTTGTTTGTACAGCTCAAAAATTTATTACAATTATGGCTAATTAAAATTTGTAATTTTTAGTTAAATGTTACAAATTTTTACACAAATCTTCCAAAATTTATCTATTACTAGACACTACAAACACGCGCTTCGCGCGCGCTATTTCGCTTTAACATTATGCTATTACTATTACATTATTAACTCCTTGATACACACAACTGTCAAAATATACAATGACAGCTGCAAATGAAGTAAGCGCAGCAAGAGAAGCAATTGGCATCGCGGAAAAGCGACAACAATAAACTTTACATCTCTTTTTTAGATATGGACTAGGCACTACAGACGCGCGCTTCGCGCGCGCTATTTAGCTTTAACATTATGCTATTATATAATAATCGTGACACGACGCGGGACGATTAACCTTGCGACATGACGCGAGCTGTCACATAATGACACACACGACGCACTACACGCACGAAACTCGCCACACTCCGCGATGACAGTCCTTCACGAAATGAAGCAAGCTACGGCGCGGCAATCAATCGAGATAACCAATCGGCATCGCGGAAAAAAAGCTTGAATTTTTTTATGTATTGACGATAAGAAAAATATATATAACTTGCGCCATATTTACCGCTCTCTTACTGCCTCTTTCCCTTTAATCGATTCAATTTTTCGATACGAACGAAATTCATTCAGTTAACACGCCTTTTTTAAAAGTGGATTAATAACTTTTTAATTCGCAGAAGTCAAAATACTTATGTTTTTATTTTCGTATAGTTTGTTGTAAAGTCGAATAGAAAAATACAT
>NW_020218229.1:2021-3130 GCF_003070985.1 Temnothorax curvispinosus | reverse complement strand
TAGTGTCAAGTTCGCCCCGCTGTCGGCTTAGCCCCGGTCTCCCCTACTAATTTGCTAATTCAATAAAAATTTAATTTGTTGTTATTGCTAATTTTGTAAATAATTAAAAAATAAAAATTTTTGCCGATTCCTGCTTAACACTACAAAATGCGTGATATCAATACAAAATTACCTTTTTCAAAAAAGGTAAAAAAAAAGGCGTCAAATACACGCAATGTATTTTGTAAATTCAAAAATCCAACCTAAGTGGTAACTTTATTTCTCCTTCACAAAATTGTTATCTAACTCAACTCAAGTGACATGTATTTCAAAAAAAGATGTAAAATCTTTAAATTGAATTGCGCCAATTGCAAAGAGAATATGTATATTGCTTTGAAAAATAACACAGGCCCACAAAAAAAATAGGTTGTGCTGTGGATCTGACTATGCTATTCCTACGTAATTTGAGCCGCTGAAAACGAATATGAAGTCAGAATTGCTCCATCACCCTCCAGTTTTTTTAAACTTTAATTAATATTTTTTTAAAATTAACCCTTGGAGTCACGAATTATTCTTTATCAATTTTAATAAAACTTTGCATCCGGGGGTTTTTTGGGGCGCTAATTACGAATCCGTTCTCGAATTTTTTAAATTCAAAATGGCAGATCCAATATGGCGGACGTAAAATAAAAAATTTTAAAAATTTTCGTGAAACTTTGCATCCAGGTGTTTTTTGGGTCGCTGATTACGAATCCGTATTCGGATTTTTAAAATTCAAAATGGCGGATCCAATATAACGGACGTAAAATAAAAAATTTAAATAATTTCCGTGAAACATTGCATCCAGAAGTTTTTTGGGTCTCTAATTACAAATCTGTATTCGGATTTTTTAAATTTAAAATGGCGAATCTAATATGGCGGACGTAAAATCAAAAATTTAAATAATTTTACGGATATTAGATCCGCCATTTTGAATTTTAAAAATTCGAATACGGATTCGTAATCAGCGGCCTAAAAAACCCCTGGATGCAAAGTTTCACAGAAATTATTTAAATTTTTTCTTTTACGTCCGCCATAATGGATCCGCTATTTTAATTTTAAAAATTCGAGAACGGATTTGTAATTAGCGC
>NW_020218229.1:290-2011 GCF_003070985.1 Temnothorax curvispinosus | reverse complement strand
GTATCAGAAACCCAACAACCAAAAATTTTCTTATTCAGAATAAGTGTGGCTATTGTCTGAACTAGAATAAACATATATTATACGTTTATTAGTTTTTTTCTTTTAATAAAATATTAACAAAATTTTGAAAAAAGTTATAATATTTTCAATAATATAAGAAAAATAAGACCGTTATACAATCAATCAATATTAAATAAGCCGTGTACGATCCGAGTTTGGATCTTAATAGCCTAATAATATTTTTTGTGTATTACACATATATTTTTTCCAATCTTAATAAATTGCGCGCCGACTAACTTGTCAGACTTACAACACAGCTCCTGTTGGAGTAGTAAATTCTTTACTATTATTTAAATCGATTTAATTAGAGGGGTGTGAGGGGATTTTATTAATCCAATAGGAGCTGTGTGTTGTAAGTCTGACAAGTTATGCTGCGTTCCCACTACACGCGTCGCGCGTTGCGTCACGACGCCGCGTCATGAGTTAGGGCTCAGTCACAATGAGAAAAATAAGGAATAAGATAAAGGAATAAGGAATAAGGGAATGTCGCATCTCACTTCAGTACATGTACATTAAAGTGAGATGCAACATGCCCCATGTGCGAATGTCGGACTTCTGCCAGAGTTGTCCGCATGGCCCAGAAGTGGCACAATATTGGCTGCCAAGACTTGATGGGTGGTACTGCTCCAGTACGGATAAACCGCTAGATCAGTATTGTGCCAGTCTCGGTGACCAGTACTCCCATGCAACCATATTCTGTTCTGAGGCGAGTCTCGTCTCAGGATTGACCGTGTATGTATAAGGCCAGAAATGATATTGATCTACGGCCGAAAGTCGGCTCAGTACTGGGGATGTATTGGGTCGACTTAGAAAATTTTCGCTCGGGACCGGAGGTAACAACCGCGCAAAAGCAACACGCCGCGAGAGGACTTAACTTTTTGCTCGAGCGGCGCCGGAGGTAACAACCGCACGAAAGCAACACGCCGCGAGGGGACTTAGAAAGCTTTAGCTTTTTGCTCGAGCAGCGCCGGAGGTAACGACCGCGGCGCGGAAGCAACACGCCGCGAGGAGACTTTTCGCTAGAGCCCACGCCGGAGGTAACGACCGCGTTCGTGCCTCTCGGTTACAAGTACCCCGAATTATGGTATCATTCGTCTCGCTTCGCGTTTCGCCTCCGGCGCCCGTAAGCGACCGTGCGTAAGACCATGCGTCGCCGATCGCTCGGCCGGCCGGTTGGGTACTATAAGAGGTTCGGTGCGCTCAGCGAGCCGAGCGACACGAGCGATACGTACAGACGTGCAAACGCGTTTTGCTTGGTCCGTACGAATGTGTAAAACGTTTGTGGAATACGTACACGAAAGGGGCACGTACGACGAAGTCGATGCGGGGAGCATAGTTTCCCAACCATATTTTGTTTCGAGGCGAGTCTCGTTTCAGTACTGACCGTGTATAAGGCCAGAAATGATATTGATCTACGGTCAAAAGTTGGCTCAGTACTGGGGATGTATTGGGTCAACTTAGAAAATTTTTGCTCGGGACCGGAGGTAACAACCGCGCGATAGCAACACGCCGCGAGGGGATTTAGAAAGCTTTTTGCTCGAGTGGCGCCGGAGGTAACGACCGCGGCACGAAAGCAACACGCCGCGAGTGATATGGCAATCAGTGTTGTCCTCATACTAGTACTCTGTGTCGGGCCAAAGTTGGCGCCAAGAGTTAGCCCA
>NW_020218229.1:0-280 GCF_003070985.1 Temnothorax curvispinosus | reverse complement strand
CCAAAGTTGGCGCCAAGAGTTAGCCCAATACTGGCAATCAGTGTTGTTCCCGTACTAGTACTCTGTGTCGGGCCAAAGTTGGCGCCAAAACTGGGACCCGTGTTATCATTCCGACATTGCCCCAGTAATGACTCCGATCTTAGCTTGTACTGGCCCAGAATCGTCAGCCAGTACTGGTAACTCTGGCACCAGTACCAAGCCAGCACTAAGCCTTTTTGAAATTCGCACATGGGTATTTATCAAATATTAAGAACTTTAAAACTTTATGTCAAAAATTTAT
>NW_020218228.1:2532-6383 GCF_003070985.1 Temnothorax curvispinosus | reverse complement strand
TTTAAAGCGCGTCACTAATCTATACGCCGAAAGAATATCATTTCGAATTATGTTACACTTCTGACTTAGGGCCTAAGCAGAAAAGCTGTCTTGGCAGTGTTTTGTCTTATACTGTACAGCATTGTGCGTTAGGGCTTAAGCAGAATGGCTGTCTTGGCAGTGTTTTATGCCTCAAGTCTTTTAGCGTTTTTCTTTGGCAGAACTGGTGCGCACTCAGTGCACATTAAAGCCGTTGTACACAAATCAACGTAATGTGTATGTTTAATATAAACGAGTTAAATCATGAAATCCTCAATATTCTTTATTGCACTATTTGGTAAAATATGTACTGGGTATTTTATCAGTCGAAATATTTGCATTTTACTTTAAATATTAGAGATTAAATCACTGTACAACGGCCTTAATGCGCACTGAGTGCGCACCAGTTCTGCCAATGAAAAACGCTAAGTCTTTGTCTTTGTCTTATGTAATGCACAATGCTGTACAGTATTGTGCGTTACATAAGACAAAGACTTAAGGCATAAAACACTGCCAAGACAGCCATTCTGCTTAGGCCCTTACATAAGACAAAGACTTAAGGCATAAAACACTGCCAAAGACAGCCATTCTGCTTAGGCCCTTACCAACCAAACAGTTGTCATGTGATTTGCTGTATGCGCGTGCGGCCACTGAGCATGCGCATATGGCCACAGGGCATGTTCGTAGTCGCTACATCTCGTCGGTATGACAGATCTCATAACCTAATAGTCGACAACTTTAACCATGGTGGAAGTAACAAGGTGTGCTATTTTCCCGACGAGTTTTCGTCACGTTTTGCGCAGCCCCAAGTTTCCGCCATCTTGAAAATAGTAACTGAGATCAGTTATACTAGATTCTAGTATCTAGATTAGGTTATACAGTTTTGCAGCAGTGAGCTCTATCCATAGATAATTATACAGTTTTATGAATATAAACAATTGTCTTTAAAATGCCGTCGTGTTCATTTAAAACATGTAAAAATACGTCACGAAAGAATAAAAATGTACGATATTTTTCATTTCCAAAAAATAAAGAAATGATTGAGAAGTGGAAAACATTTTGCAAAGAGAATGTCAATCCAAACAACGGTATGTATATAATAGTACTGACAGTTCGTAAATAAAATTTAACAAATTAATAATAACAAAATATAATAAAGTTGATGAAATATATTTTTTCAAATTTGTTTATCTAGCTCGGATTTGTTCTCAACATTTCCATTCTTCACAATACAAAGATCGATCCTTTTTACGCAAGTTACTACCGAACTATAGCCCTGTAAAGTCTCGGAAATTAAAATCTGATGCAATTCCAATGGAATTTGCAGAGGACAACGCAACTGTGATAGAAAATGATTTGAGTATGTATTACCTTTTTAAAAAAAAGGTAAAAAAAGGCGCCAAGTACACGCATAGTAGTGTATATGTATTATGTTGTTACCCTGTTATGTTGTTACCTCGAAAAAAACAAAGTGGTAGTATTATACCTCCAAATAGCTTTACCCTGTACATCCATCCTCAGTCCTATTACTCGTGTCCGAGCGTGGTGACTTCTCTTCATATACATGTGTTGCGCACGTGGATTATACACAATGTATATGGAACCTACAGTTTAACGCCGATTTCGAACGGCAATTTTTTTTTAGAGAAGTTTTCTTGGCAAGACATACTCTCGGTGGTTTGCCATTGCCTGCCGAGAGGAGAACGAGCGAATAAAATTTTCTAGCTCTACCGGGAATCGAACCCGGGACCTTTGGCTCAACAGACCAGTGCGCTGTCTACTAGGCCACGCTGTACATACTGTTTATAAAATGCGTAATACTACAAAAAGGCGTGATATCCGTACAAAATTACCTTTTAAAAAAAAAGGTTAAAAAAAGGCACCAAGTACACGCATAGTAGTGTATATATGTTGTTACCTCGAAAAAAAAAAAAGAAAGTGGTAGTATTATACCTCGAAAAAATCTAAGTAACAAGTGGTAGACGTAATCTTTATATCTCGAAAAAATCTAAGTAGTAGTATCTTTATTTCCGAAAAATTATAACCCAAGTGATAGGGGAGACCGGGGCTAAGCCGACACTATTTTTTCAAAGGCAATTTTTAATATTTAATTAAAATTTTTGGCAAATTCAATGGTATATATTTAAAGAGTGTTTCTTCAGGTACAAAATTGATTCAGGAAGTTTTGCTGTACGTCGCTTTGTTTTGCCGTCAGGAAAGGAAAAGTGACGCGAAGACAAATTTTCAAATTGAAAAATGCCGGGGTAAACTCGACACTTCGCCTGATCGACACAATTTGATCTGGAACTTATTTTTTATTGTTTGAAACTAAAAATACATTGTTTATCGTGTATTTAGAAAGTACAAAAATTTGGAATTAAGTAAAACAATCATTGGAAATAATAAGAACAAAAATTGTTGAACTTTTAATTGTTTTCATCTAAACTCATGTCTAAAAAACAATTTATGCAAGTAAATTCGCAATCAGACGTGCGCACACATTTGTCATGGGCCATATGGCTGCATGACAAGCATAGTTTGTTATTGGGAGCCGATCAAACGGCGTGATGTCGACTTTGCTCCAAACGTCATTTTTCAATTTTGTCATTCCAAAAATATAAAAATTTTGAAAATATGCAAAAACCATTATCGGATTCGTATAGAGCATCGAATTTCCCATCAACTTTTAATTATTTTCATCTAAATTCATGTCTGAAAAACAATTTATGCAAGTAAATTCGCGATTACACGTGCGCACACATTTGTCATGGACCATATGCTGCATTACAAGCATCGTTTATTATTGGGAACTAATAAAACAGCGTGTCGACTTAGCCCTGAACGTCGTTTTTTACTTTTGTTACTCCAAAAATATAAAAATTTTGAAAATATTCAAAAATTATTATCGGATTTGTATAAAGCATCGAATTTTCCATCAAAATTACTTACCGGTAGATTCGCAAGAGTAAAGCTCGATGAAAGAGTAGACATTTTCGAGAGATCAGAAAAATTACTTTTTACTATCAAAAACGCTTATGTCGCGTTAAAAATTATACTATAACTTAGAATGTTACCAAATTCCGTTGATAATACTGACACATAAAGACGCATTTACAGTAGGAAAGGTAAGTTTCTACGATAGATTTAAATTGGCAAAAAGCCTAGTGTCAAGTTTGCCCCGGTGTCGAGTTTGCCCTGGTCTTCCCTATTCAATTTTACAAATGTAAAAATTAATATTCCATGTATAAAAATATGAAGGTAAAATTATTGAAAAGTGAATAAAAAATGATTATTTTATATTTTATATATTTTTAAGACAAAATTTGAAATATCTCGAAATATATTCTTTACAAAAAATAGTTTTTTTATAGTGTTTTGATCAGAAAATAAAAAGTCTCATTGAAAATAAAAAGTCACGCAAAGATCGCGCTTTGTAGTATTCTACATATTTTATATTTTTTTTTCTTCTTATTTGTGCGTAGGATTTATAAGGATTCCAGCAGAATTCTCTCTAGGAGAATTTTGGATAAGGTAAGTATTTTTTTTTTCCATTACTTATATAAAACTGTTGTACAAACAAGTGCTGTGCGTAAATACAAAAGTGCTGTGCGTCTACAAGGAACGGGTGCTGTGCGAGTACAGGAAACGGGTGCTGTGCGCCTGAAGGAAACGGGTGCTGTGCGCCTGCAGGAAACGGGTGCTGTGCGCCTGAAGGGAACGGGTGCTGTGCGCCTGAAGGAAACGGGTGCTGTGCGCCTGAAGGGAACGGGTGCTGTGCGCCTGCAGGAAACGGGTGCTGTGCGCCTGAAGAAAACGGGTGCTGTGCGCCTGCA
>NW_020218228.1:0-2432 GCF_003070985.1 Temnothorax curvispinosus | reverse complement strand
AGGGAACGGGTGCTGTGCGCCTGCAAGGAACGGGTGCTGTGCGCCTGCAAAGAATAGGTGCTGTGCGCCTGAAGGGAACGGGTGCTGTGCGCCTGCAGGAAACGGGTGCTGTGCGCCTGAAGAAAACGGGTGCTGTGCGCCTGCAAGGAACGGGTGCTGTGCGCCTGCAAAGAATAGGTGCTGTGCGCCTACAAGGAACGGGTGCTGTGCGCCTGCAAGGAACGGCTGCTGTGCGCCTGCAAGAAACGGGTGCTGTGCGCCTGCAAGGAACGGGTGCTGTGCGCCTACTGAAAACGGGTGCTGTGCGCCTGAAGGGAACGGGTGCTGTGCGCCTACAGAAAACGGGTGCTGTGCGCCTGAAGGGAACAGGTGCTGTGCGCCTGCAGGAAACGGGTGCTGTGCGCTTACAGGAAACGGGTGCTGTGCGCCTGCAAAGAATAGGTGCTGTGTGCCTGAAGGGAACGGGTGCTGTGCGCTTGTGAAAAAGGCTGTTAGACATTTTTCAATCCGTTTATTTTTAATAAAATGTCGGTGAAAAAGAATATTACTTTACTGCCTATTGAAAGAGATATAATTAGCAGAGGCGAATGTCTTATGGATGATCATATGAATCATTTCCAACAACTTTTAATTAATTGTTCGGACTATAAACCTGTCGAAACATGGCAAATACAATTGCCTGATATGGTTCAACCTGTATCACAAGATAAAAAACACATTCAATTATTGTATAGTTCGTCACATTGGGTGTGTTGTTATTATGATACAAAAAATATATTTGTATATGATTCCTCACATAATAAAACATTGTGTAAAGATCATGAGCGATTCTTGGAAAAATTATTTCCAGCACATGACTTTAAAAAACATCCCGTCAAATTTCCTACTGTGCAACGTCAACCGAACAGTAGCGATTGTGGTGTTTTTGCTATAGCTTTTGCTACTTCATTGTTATTCAATATTAAACCTGACAAAGTAAAGTATGAACATAAGTTTATGCGTTCACATTTAATACAAATTTTGGAAAATAATGTTATTCAACATTTTCCTCAGGATTTGCAATGTGCTAATCCTCAAAAGGTACTTCCATTAGCAGTGATAATAGCTAGAGAGGCTAAAGCTACTGCTGAACGTATGAAAAGACATTTTAAAAATAATTATGCTATAAAACGTCGTGCAGAGGAACAGAATTTAGAAAATCGCGCTACAAAGCAGCAACGATGCAAACAGAATTTCTCAAATAATTGTGCTCAAGATTCACAATGTGCTATTTCTCAAAGAGTACTTCCATTAGCGATAATAAAAACGACAGAAACTGAAGCAATTGCTAAAAGTGCAAAGACACATTCTGAAACTAATTATGCTACAAAATCTCGTGCAGAGCAGCAGGATTTAAACAATCGCGCTATTATAAAACGATCCAAACAGAATTTAAAAAAGAAAGTAATTTTAAAACGTAAAGAAAAAAATATAATTATTCGAGGCAAATGGATTACGGACGCTCATATGGATCATTTCCATACACTTTTGCGAAGTTGTTCCGATTATGAACCTGTCGGAACATGGCGAATCCAATTGCCTCAATTTATTCAACGTATACCAGAAGATAGAAAACATATACAAATATTGCACAGTTCGTCAGTTCCGTTCAATTGTGGAGATCCAAAACTTAGAGATAGAAATGGACATTGGGTATGTAGTTATTACGATACAACAAAAATATATATCTATGATTCACAAAATAAACAAGAATTGCACGAACATCACGAGATATTTTTGAGAGAATTATTTCCAACGTACGACTTTGAAAATAATCCTGTCGAATTTCCTACTGTACAATATCAACCAAACTGTAATGATTGCGGAGTTTTTGCTATAGCTTTTGCGATTTCATTATTGTTTAATATTAAACCTGACGAAGTTAGATATGATCATAGAGTAATGCGTTCACATTTGTTGAAGATTTTCGAATCGAATACAATTGAACATTTTCCTCAAGATCCACAAAGTGATGCTCAGACAGTGCTTCCATTAACGGTAATAAGAGATAGAGAAGCTAAAGCGACTGCTCTACGTAGAAATAGACATTTATCTCAGAAAGATTCCTGTGAAAACATTAGTAATACTGGAAATAATTGCGCTGAGAAACGTTGTCGAGAGGAACAGGACTCGTCAGAAAATGATCGTGCTAAAAAACGGCGTCGATATCAGAATTCAGAAAACAATTGTGTTAATAATACTAAAATTAATCGCGCTAAGAAACGTTGTCGAGAGGAACAAGATTCAGAAAATGATTGTGCTAAAAAACGGAGTCGATATCAGAATTCAGAAGACAATCGTGCTAAAAGACAACGTCAGTATAAAGACAACTTAGCAAATAATCGCCTTAATAAGCGAAAATATCTTATACATTCTCAGCAAGGACGAGATAG
>NW_020218227.1:0-2576 GCF_003070985.1 Temnothorax curvispinosus | reverse complement strand
TAAACTATTTACGTTTGTTAATCTGCAAACAAGAATTGACAAAATAAATGCCTGGTTCTTGGCTAAATACTCTCGAAGGGTGCCTCGTATTCAGGAAAAATAATATGTGATACATATATAACATCCCTTGCGCCGCCGCCACGTGGTCATCGATAACTTTAGTATTGCGTCTTGGCTTGTAGGTTTTTCTTTGTTAGACCTAACCTGGGGGCCTCTTACGTATCTTTTCACGAGGTAAAAATGCGAAAAGTGAACAGATTTACTAGATTTCGAGCAATAAAATCGTAGATACTACAGTGAATTCTCTCACTTTTCGCATTTTTACCTCGTGAAAAGATACATAATAGGCCCCCATGTGACCCTCTTTAAGCCTCGGCGCGAATGTGGGAAGATGCTGGATTTGCCATACATAAGGAACCTCATTAAATTTTTATCTTTTGACAAGGGAACGTCATCAAATATTTCCTCGTGTCCATGAGACGGTGTTACGAGCGTTCTCAAGAGCGTTCTCGCCGGATTTTCAACAAAAAAAATAATATAAATTAGGAAGGAAAGAGATGGCAAAAGTTAGAAAAAAAAATAGTTCAATATTAATGCAATATTAATTATACTACCTACGCAAATTTGCTGCAGATGAAATACGAGAAATGAAAAATGTATTTCAGAAATATAATTAGACTCGTGAAAGTGTCAACTTCGAATTTTTTTACCGCTTGGTTCCGGAGATATATGTCCGTAAACTTTGCCAATTTTACATGATGATAATAGAGAAAGGAGGGTCAAATCGCACATTTATGGAATACGTTCATACTTCTCGAGTAGATGGACGAATAAAAAACTGTTTAATCGATCCAATAAACATTTCTAAAGATACTGACGCGACAAAAAATTGATTGACCGTACCGTATATAAATAAAGCGAAACTTTCGACAAACTTTCGGCAACTTTCGACGTTTCGACACGACACGAGGGTCATGGCAGCCGTCTTAAGTGGCTGCTTGGAAACGTCGCACGGGTCAGCTGACGCACAAGTCGCGTGTCCTACCATTCTCCCACCGTTGAATAGAGGTTATAAGAAAGTTATAACATATCTTTTTCGGCAGTTGTATAACCATGCTCACTATCGTGGAATTCTAGAAATTGTGACGTATATTTTTTCTATTTTAGTATATTTTATTCTTTACGTGATCATATTTATGGTTATATCACCAACTCTAGTTAAATTTGTGACTTTGCTCTAATATTTTCAGTTTATAGCAACGGTTAAATGAGAAAAAACCTTAAGGAATAATTAATTTTAATGTATGCTAATTTTTACATTATACTAAATCATTCATATTTGTCACTAGTAACAATAGTTGTTTTTGCGACTTCAAATTACTGCGAAACCACCTTAAGGACGTTCTCTCGTCCTTATACTAATACGTTAATTTAGGTATGCTTTATGCGTGGTATAAATTTCAGTACCTCTTCCGGTATAAAAATAAAGATACTGAGCCTCAAAGTTTTTTAAAAAAATTTAAAATTTAATTTTTTTTAGTTTTAGGATTTTTTCCTTATAGAACTCGACGAGAGGAGCAACTTTGGTCCTCTTGGCCAATCTCGTATCTCTTACCGTTTGGCCTGGAAAACCTTTTCATTAGTAAAAGTTGAAACTTTTAGGCTCAGTATCTTGATTTTTTATACCGGAAGAGATACTGAAATTTATACCACGCATAAAGCACACCTAAATTAACGTACATTCACAGTTTCAAGAAAATCCTAAGAAAATCAATTTTCTCTAGTATAAGGACGAGAGAACGTCCTTAAAACGGCGAATGCAAATCGGGCGCGGAACGTGGTGCGCAAATAAAACTAAAAAAAACCGTGTATTCAAATGTGATGAACGTTTCGGCTCTTTTTTCGAGCCATCTTCAACATTTATTGAGATAAAAAACCATCATCTTATCTCAATAAATGCTGAAGATGGCTCGAAAGAAGAGCCGAAACGTTCATCACATTTGAATACACGGTTTTTGTTTTAGTTCCGCGCGCGACTTGCCATTTTAAATTGTATATTTCAGAAATTTTATCGATTCAAATAATTATGCTGTCGAGCAAAATTAAATTTATTTCCGCCATATAATGCATTTCTCGTGTTCACTCGTAATAAAAGCACCGGAATAAAATAAACACGTAACTGTTAAATAATTAGTTGCATTTTGCCACTTTATTGCGCAAAATGTACTTCGACTGCATACATAAAAGTCAACCATCGGTTTTTAATGTTTTGGATTATATCTTTTAAATAATTTTAATCAGCAACTCGATTAATCTTTTTTTCTAAGTTTTAATAAAACAAAGTGCAATCAAATCTCAAAATAACAATTTTACATTTCAAAGTTATTTTATTGGATATATTCAAGAAAATTTCTGCTGTGGACAGAAGCTGTGAAAAGTTCAGGTATATTTTTTTTAATAAGTAAAAAACCGAAAATATTAATTTAATGTTTTTATAAACACCTACAACAAAAACTCGCTTAATTTTTTAGAAGATTGTGTTTACACGATTTAATAAAAATATTTTAATTAATAAG
>NW_020218226.1:0-10566 GCF_003070985.1 Temnothorax curvispinosus | reverse complement strand
CAAGATCTCCGCTACGCGAGAGGCTTCGATGCGAGAAGCTGAGACAAGATTTCCGTTCGCGATATCTGGCAGAAAGGTACGAACGACTCAGAAGATTTCCGAATCCGCGGCGCACGATCCGTGGTTCCCCCTCGCGTCCTTCCCGTTCTTGAAATAAAGACTATATATTTCTTTGTGCAATCTGTGTTACGAGTGCTTTAATCCTCCTTCCTCCCGCGAATTTACGACTCGCGGTATCCACGCTTCTCGCTCAACTCTGAGCGGAATTCAGCTTCAGGGCGAACGTCGTAAAGCGACGCCCGAACAATATATATAGATTAAGGTAGTGAATAAGAATCAAGCGCGCGATATAATCAGTTCCTAGCGATGAGCGCGAGTGACAAGTTTACGAAGCAAATTTCTTTTTTGTGGTTTCCTATCTATCCCGGCGAAGCTACGGCAAAAGGTCAAAGGGATGAAATGACCAACGCGTCGAGAGGGACAAAAAAGGTCCTTATGAAAAAACGATTAAAAAAACATTTAATTTTGAAATTCGACTTACATTTATTTTAGTTATGTTTCACATTATTATGAGTTTAAGTTACGATTACTTGATTTTGTTTCCAAATTGATTTGAGTTCGACCTACGGCTATTTGATCGGGGCAAATCAGCCCGAACACACTATACGAGCGACAAAACTCAACGCAAGTCAGTTTAAGTCGAGTCAGTACAGATTAAAAACCTAAATGGTTTAAAGTTTGATATCCCAACGGGAACCGCGGTACCGTGTCAGACAAAGGCACGGGTACCCAAGACGGGGCAAAGCCGTCATCATCGGAAATGGGGCAAAACCGTCACCACCCAAAAAGTCGGCGAAAATCGCGACGAGGCGGTTGCGCAAAGATTCTCTTACATCGAGGGAAGTACAGGGCGAAACCGTCACCATCAGTAAATGGGGCAAAACCGTCATCAACCGAAAATTAGGCGAAAATCGTGATGAGGCGGCTAGGCATAAACCATCTCACACGAAGGGGAAGTAATGGCTCGGGCAGACGCGAAATTAAACGCACGCGAGCGCGCGAACCAAATTTCCACCAAATTAGCGTTAACGGCGGACGTGGCTAGTGGGTTAAGCTAACCACCGACCGAATCGGCAGGTTGCCGACTAGATTAAGTTACGGACATCGCGAATAGAGAAATTGGTCCGATAGTATTGTAGGAACATCGGATGCGCGGAACCGCAAGACAGGGTGACCATGCGAAGGGGTCAGCGAATTGAGCTAACTACTGGTACCATCAGCGGGCCATCAATGCTAAAAGGTTACTGGCAGCACGAATAAGATAATGCTACCATCGGTCGGCAGATCAGGGGGCGTAGAATACGGAGTAGTGTCACGGTACAGGGTAGGCGAGTCGAGCAAACCAGGTACCCGATTGGCAAATTACCTAGGTCAGTGCGTTACAATGGTCAAGATAGGTAAAGATCCACCGATAAACGGCGCGCCGAACGCGTAGAACGTGGGGGAGCGGTGCCACGGAGGTGCGGTTGGGGACCCAGAGATACCAGCGGGCCGAAGGGCGAAATATCGATGGAAATGCGTTGTGGGCATCACACGTAGCGATAACTAGCTATCGGACAGCGAGACGAAAGCGGTCATGACGCGAAGTCGTGAGCCACGAGCGAGATGCGCGGGATAGAGATAGGCGTAGTTTGCGGAGCTCGGGAACCAGGCTAGTCAGGAGAATAATCGAAATGAAATGTTAACGAGAAACATCCAGGTATGCGAGCCAGCTCAGATTGACAACCGAAAATTAGCAACAAATGGTAAAACGCAATACCATGTGAAGGCCAGGCGTGACCAAGTGCAAGCGCATAAAGTCGAATCAAGCGATCAAGAGATCATGTAAACGCGAAGTTTCCTTTTTTCGAAGGATCCAACAATTATTATTTAATGAATTATCGAAAGGATATGAAGGATACGGAAAAACGGAATGCTGCGTAGATATGTATTTGTAAAATTTGTTGATCAGTACAAGTATGAATAACATGTTGACGGAATATCAATGGGCCTTTTGTCAACGGCAACACCTGCCTCGGCGAACAAAGACTCTGGAACGCGGAAGCGATGAACACCACATCTGGGCAGCAGGTGTACGCCACACCTGGACGACAGGTGTACGAAATTGGGCGGAGCCTTGCCCAAGTGGAGATGCTGCCGGGAATCTGAAGCCGGAGCGAAGCCCACCGATCGAGGATTTCTCGCCGGAGCTTCCTAGAGTACAGTCGACTTGATCTCACAGATATCTCGCGATAGAAAATTTAGACTCTGCGTTGAACATCCCGCGGTAGACGCGTTAAATCTTAAGACTCCAAAGACACAATCTTGTATTATCTGGAAATAGAGTAAAATAAATGATATTTTACTATTTAAAAAAGAAATACGATTAGTTGAAAGTCATTCGAGTGCGGTTAAACCTACCTATACGACATACTTACCTAATCCTGATACTTACCTGTCGGTGATCCTACATACGTTCGGGGAGATCCAGAAGCGGTCCAGTGAAGGTCCGGGGCGAAGACGGCGGTGCACAGCTTCAGTCCAAAGACGGTCCGAGGTGCTTGGTTTAGCGGCGATCCTAGATCCGGCGGCAACGGGGCGACCTGAAACAGAAAGAGGAAAGAGAAATCAGCGGGGCGTTGAAAGGTGGGGCAAATCCGTACATATATATATATATATATATATATATATATATTTGTTTGGGCGCGCAATAAACGCGCCGAACGAATCGCCGAATCCGCTCCGCGAGAACGCGAGATAATTGCGAGTGGCTTCGTTCAGCCCTTTAACTATGAGACGACCGGGGTTTCAGTTAAACGCGGACTCGATCGCTGGTTAGGAAGTTGAGTGGAAGGCCCAAAAGACAGCATTTGATTTATAATACATATAAACTTTATTCGATATAACAAAACAAAACTGACGAAACGCGAGATGTACAAAGAAATTAGTGCGAATGCACTCGACGCGTTGTGACTTGTAGTATGCGTAATTTTGAAGTGCGATTTACATAAATGTGCAATGAACAGCGGTAAAAACGATAGACGGTATCGCGGATGCAATTGTCGCGGTGTGACGGAGTTGCGAAACGCGGTCTAACGTCCGATGCCTACAGAGACGCGGTAGGTACATACGGCAGGAAGCGAATTAAGCACCGGGGTCACGACAGCGAGAGGGCTCGCAACGAGACCGAGCGTGCTCGACCCCGCGGAATCGTGATCGTCGGTTTGGTAGGCTGGAATTCGGGGACACCTGAGAGTACTCAGTCGAGACTCGGAGCACCGGACCTCGTTTTATGTGTCGCCCTAGGAAGTTGGATAGGGTAGGCTTCGTCGAAGGCAGCAGAGAGCCGGAGATAAGACGAAGTGTCGGCTCCTGTCGGAGCGCCGGCTTATATACCGCGGCGCGGCGGGTTCGTTGGAAGGGAGGCCGGCGGTCGGGCGAGCCGCGTGGGGATGCTGACGCGCGCTCGCCTTCGGCGCGGCTCGGCTTTTTCCGGCGGTTCCGAACTTATCGAGCATTTCGCGTGAGAAGCAAACGAAACGTATATCGCAGTACATATAACGGTCTAAGATATAAATTTTACATTAATAAATTGGGGGAATCCCCAACAATATTGCATAATTCTTTCTCGGTTTATTGGGTCAAAATCGAGTTGCGACCGTGTCAGTGACACATTTATACGTATTAAGGGGGGCATCACTCCTCCGTACTGTCACAACCTAACAGCAGATTGGCTATTTTTCTAATAGAATCAATGTTAATTGTAATTAAAATTAAATTACATCATTGAATTTTGGCACCGTATTTATATTACCATAGTAACATATCCAATAACTAATACTAAATAAAAGATTAATAAAAGTGAAATCGACATAAAGTGACAGGTGATTTTAAAAGTTGTAAAGATGGAGCGGCACATAAATGCGAATTTAAATACAGCAGAAAAAGGAAGAATAATTGGATTACATCAAGGCGGTCATAACAAAGCAGAAATTGCGCGCATTGTGGGATGCAGTCGTCGAACAGTTGCGTTGTGGATCACGAAGTACGAAGAGGGAGGAATGAACAATCTCCAAGATCATCGAAAAAATAACAGAGGTACTCAGAAAACAACACCGGAAGAAAATGAAGAAATTGTTAAAATTATGGATAAAAATCCATTTGGTGCAGCTGAAACTGTATTACAGAACAGGAAATGAAATTACAAAACGGAAACAATTAAATATTTCCGTGAGAACAATCAGACGCCGATTAAATGCTGCAAAAGTTCACTCTCGTCCTGCAGCAAAGATAATTTCTGTTAAAAAACCTGAGCCCATATAATCAAGAAGCAAGAATATCTATATCGTTCTGAGGTTCACACGCTACATTGTCGATAAATTCTTGAAACAACTTTATTAATTAAATAATTTTTAATAATCTATTTCACATGTTTTTCCAATATATAAATCAATTATTTATTAATTTAAAAAATCGATAGAACATGATATAAAACAATACGCTGAGTGCAGTTTTGTCATATTTTTTAATAAAAATCGTAGTATTCAGTGTTTAGTTTTCAATCATGTTCTATTCCTTCTTTTAAGCAAAAAATGAGAACGATTTCGAGATTTTGCTTTGGCTTTAAGCATTGACTAAAAAAATTCATTTATGGAATAATTATATAAACGTTTACATCGCAGCCTTGCACACAAGCAGTTAAACTATTGAAAGTAAATATTTATTATTTTTAAAATTTTATGTTACATATACTGTGTTACTTCAAATGCTATCCTGATACCCAAATGTAAAAATACACAGTTTGTATCTATAGGTATTAGTGCAGCATTTGAAATAATGTGGACAATATATGTAAAATATTGTTAAGGCAGGATATCGAATGCGGGCCGATTACAGTACAGATATTTATTCGTATGAATTATACAGCACAGCGTGATGTGTACGCGGAGACAAGAAGATGGCGAATGAAGAAGAAGGCGGGAGCGCCAGTAGTAAGAACCGCAGCGACGCTCCCGTATAGGGACATGCGCGAACAGGCGCCGCGATCGCATAGAGCGCGAGTATCAAAATGAGGGCTTCTCTAACACCCTCCCTCGAGAGCAGCGCCGGTTTCAATCTCTGTCGTCTTTCGAATCCCGATCAATTCCATACAGAAACGGTGCTTGTCCTTGGGTAGACCTTTGGTGAGAAAGTCCGCTGGCATCCTCTCCGTAGATATATGCTTTACTTCCAGATGGCCTTCATGTAGAGCTTCTCTCACAAAGTGATGTCTTATATCAATATGTTTGGATCTGGCGTGAAAGGTATGATTATGCGCCAGCAATCGGGCTCCTTGATTGTCGCTCATTACTCGAATCCTTCCAGGATTAGACACTCCAAGTTCCGACATAAACCCTTGGAGATACAGGGCTTCTTTCGTGGCCTCGGTTAGGGCCATGTACTCCGCTTCGGTGGAAGATAGGGCAACGGTGCGCTGTTTTCTGGACTCCCAGCTTATTGCGGCACCATTCAATGTGAATACGAATCCGGTATAGGACCTTCGATCTACTGGACATCCGGCCTAATCAGCGTCGACGAATCCCTCTATAGCTCCAGATTCTCTAGTGTAGACGATCCCGAGATCCATAGTTCCCTTCAGGTATCGCAGAACTCGTTTTGCCGCCTTCCAATGTTGCTCGCCATGACAAGTATTAAATTGGCTAAGGTAACTGACTGCGTGCGATATGTCGGGCCTCGTAGCAATACTTAAGTAGTTCAATGCTCCAATGAGTTCCTGGTACGGCCGTTTCTTCTGGAATTCATCTTCGTTAGGTACGCCCTTGTCCAGCCTTACACCCGTCTCAATAGGAGTGGCCACGGGGTTGCAGTCCTTCATTTCAAAGCGTGAAAGGAGCTCTCGAATGTAGCCAGATTGGGATACGGTGATGGAATCTTTCTTTCTGGTGATTTCAATTCCCAGACAATAGTGTGCAGTACCCAAATCCTTCAAGTCAAATTCCTGCAACAGAGCTTTACGTATCATATTAATATCCCGTTTGTTACGATAAAATATCAATAAATCGTCTACGTAAACTAAGACGAATAGGGGATCCTCCCCTCCTTCTAGACAATAAACGCATGGATCAGCATTAGTTGGAGTTAGACCCATCTCGAGTAGCTTCTCTTCCAGTTTATCATGCCATTGACGACCAGATTGCTTCAGGCCATAAAGAGCCTTCAACAGACGACAGACCTTTCCACCGCCTCGAAGTTCCTCTAACATCTTCTTTGCCCGGCTTCCTACAACGTCCTTGGTACTTCTCCTAGAAATAATTTTCTCTAGACTTTTCTCGAGTAGCTCAGGCAACTCCATGTAGATTTCCTCTTCGACATTGCCATGCAAGTAAGCTGTTGTGATGTCCATCTGGTCAACCTTGAGATTATGTTTAGCTGCGATAGCGAGTAACAGCCGCATCGAGCCCAATCGAGCAACAGGGGCATACGTCTCGTGGTAGTCTATTCCGGGTCTTTGAGTGAAGCCTCTGGCAACGAGGCGAGCTTTCCTCCTTTTGACCTGTCCGTTTTTATCGTATTTATTTCTTAAGACCATCCGACATCCAATGACATGATTGCTCTCGGGCCGATCGACGATTTCCCACGTAGCATTTTTTACCAAGCTTTCAATCTCGTCGATGATCGCACTCTCCCATTCCTCTTTGTCCGGTCCATTGAGCGCTTGTTGGTAAGGAATTTCTGATGAGAGACTTGCTAAGTTCACTTCGTGTTCAGTTGAGTCAAGCAATTCATCTCGATCCGAGTCGACAGTTTCTTCTCTGTTGGATCTGGAGGATCAATTTCCATCGCGTGGGGGTTGATATGTTTTCCGCGGACGGCCAGGTTTTCCTGTAAGGATCTTTTTAGGTCGGCCAGGGCCTCTTCTAGCCGCTTCCGTGTGAGTGTCTTCGTCTTCCTCCATGGCACCCCCTTGATTTTCCACCTCGCCTTCTGGTTCTTTATCGTCTTCATCTATGTAAAGTTCACAGAAAGTTGGTGTCTTTTCTTCATTGCGGATCAATTTCTGATCGCAATCGCGTGGCTCCGATTCTTCCGTGGGGGTAATGTCCAAAAACTTCACGTCGCGTGTGATAATCGTCCTCTGCTTAGCTGGGATCCACACTCGATAACCACTAGATGACTTGTCGTATCCGAGGAAAACACCTTTCATTCCTCGTGAGTCAAGCTTACTCTTATTAGGAGTTTTGTCCAATGCGTAGACCGTCTCTCCAAAGATTCGCATGTGTCCTACGTTTGGCCTTTTTCCATGCCATAGTTCAAAAGGCGTTTTATCCTTCAATGTTCTCGTGATGCAACGATTTCTCACGTAATTCGATGTAGCCACCGCTTCAGCCCATAACGAAACAGGGAGCTTTGATCGTGTCATCATGCAGCGTGCCATCTCCATCAGGGAGCGGTTCTTTCTTTCCGCTACGCCGTTTAATTGCGGCGTGTACGGAGTCGTAAGTTTCCGTGTGATTCCTTCCTTCTTCAGAAATTGGTCGAATTCCTCGTTACAAAATTCTCGTCCATTGTCCGATTGGAGGCTCTTGATTTTCTTTCCGGTCTGCTTCTCGACAAGGATCTTAAAGTCCTTAAATGCCTGCAAGACTTGGTTCTTACCGTGCAAAAATTGCACTTCTGTCCATCGTGAGTAGTCATCTGTCAATGTGAGAAAGTATTTGGCCTTTCCTCTAGATTCACTCCGCATGGGTCCGCATAAATCCGCGTGGATGATCTCCAGTAATTCGCTGCTTCTCTCAGATTTCTTACCGAATGGTAATGCCGTGAGCTTAGCTTCCGAACAAATTTCGCATGCGATTGCTGTTTTGTCGTTCTCAATGCGAATTCCAGAGACTGCTTCTTTCCTGTTCATTTCCAGCAAATCGTTATAGTTTAAATGGCCGAATCTCTCGTGCCAGAGAGCCAATGAAGATTTGTGTGTAGCAACTGAGGCTGTGTGAGCTGACTCCACGTCGGCCTCACGTAAAAAGTATAAGTCTCCCTTCCGATCTGCAATTAGAACTGTGGTCCCGTTAGCATTTTTAATAGTGGCCTTTTCTTTGGTGAAAGTGACTTGATTTCCGGCATCCGTGATTTTCGAGACTGAAATCAGATTACTTCGTAGATCGGGTACGTGTAATGTATTTTCCAGATGGACAACTCTGTTCACACTTCCATTTGTGGATGCGATTTTAACAGTACCCTTCGCCTTTACTTCGGTGGATACGTGATTGGCTAGGTTGAGTTTTGTGCTTTCGGAGTCCGTAATGTCATCAAACCTTTCCTTGTCGTGGCATAAATGGGATGTGCATCCACTGTCGAGGCACCATGCATCATTCCTCCGAGCATTTCCTACGGAATATGAAGCATCTCTAGTAGAGGTTAGAAATGAAACGTCCTCACCTATGGCGGCTTTCTCCTTGTTGTCAGAGCCTTTTCCGTTTCTTTCAGCCTTTTCGGTGCACTCATTAGCCTTATGATCCACTCGACGACATCGATGACATCTGAATTTGAAAGGCTTTTGGGAATCGTCTTCATCACCTGACTTAGTAACCGGTTTGTAAGTGCCCTTTTTTCTATTCAGCTTTCCTTTCCGAGCTAACATGGCTTGCTCATCGATCTGACTGCGTTGATTTCTAACCGTATTTTCATCGAGAATCTTGACTTTCAACAGTTCCGGCATAGGTAACGTATCTCTCGATTCGATGGCGCATCTGAAATTCTCGTAGCTATCTGGTAGACTATGTAGAAGCATAATTGATTGTAACTCAGTACTGACCTGTATAGTTAATTCCGATAATTTGTCGACTATATCAAAGAATTCATCGACGTGTCGTTGCACATCGCCGCCTTCAGCGAGCCGATGACTCATCAATCGTTTCCACAACGATACCTTCTTTGCAGGTCCCTTCGACTCGAAAATCGCTTCCAGCTTAAGCCAGATTTCCCGGGCTGTTTGGCAGTTTCTAATCTGCTTGAGTTCGGAATCACCTACCGCCAAATATAGGTCAGCTTTCGCCTTTTCATCTTCTTCCTTCCAAGCTCGCAATTCTTCAGCTGCCTGTGGTGCTGGTTTATCTCCGCTGGCGTACGGCCACGTTCTGTTTTTTGTCATTAGAGCCTGCATTCTCAATCTCCAGGTATCGTAATTTTCCCTGGATAGCAGGGGTATGCGTGTTATATTAACGGCTTGTCCGTCCATGGCGTCGCTCAATTCCGCGTTGCACTTCCGCGTGGTTTTCGCGTCAGCCGCTCACAGGACTCACTTATAACCGAATATCTAAATGGCTTTACGGTCTGGGCCCATAACCTGTTGAGGCAGGATATCGAATGCGGGCCGATTACAGTACAGATATTTATTCGTATGAATTATACAGCACAGCGTGATGTGTACGCGGAGACAAGAAGATGGCGAATGAAGAAGAAGGCGGGAGCGCCAGTAGTAAGAACCGCAGCGACGCTCCCGTATAGGGACATGCGCGAACAGGCGCCGCGATCGCATAGAGCGCGAGTATCAAAATGAGGGCTTCTCTAACAAATACAATATAAAAGAATTATTTTTTTGCAACAGTCTTTTTCGAAAAGTTTTTAATTTTTCAGGCAGGGAGGATATTAGAGATGTTAGTCAGCATCAGTAATATTAAATTGAATATCAATTAAATTATACTTTTTTGATTCAATCTAAAGAACTAATCCGATAGTAACGGCTCTCAGTTCAAAAGAATTAGAAATTGTATGTAAAATTAGCACTGAATATCTTGTTTGACTAAATATTGGCTTTACTTGAACTTAATTGTATTAAAAATAATTTTTGTTTTAATTTTAAGTTTTTGGCTATACCAACACGCTTAATAACAAATATCACTAAAAAATTTTTTGTATTTGCATTGTTTTAGATAGCAAAAAAGCACTTGAAGAAAGAATTGCCAATAGAAGGCCACGTATTCCACTCTTTGAAAAATGTCAATCAGCGTCAGAAAGTGAGCTGGAATCCAGTATAAACAATGTGTGACCTCTTTTTGGTTATTTTCCAAAATATGAATAATATTTGAACATTTATGAATATTTAATTTTTTAGAATACTATTAATGAGAAACTAAATATTAATGAGAAAATACAAGAAAGGCTCAAGCAAAAAAATTTAGATGTCACAAATGTAAGTAATATACTAATTTAAAATATTTTAATTTGAAGGAGTATATTTAAAAAAATATATTTCAGAAAAATAATCTTTAATTTGTTTTACTAGTCATGTAATTTAATCGGAGTTGAATAGTAATTAGTTAAAAAGTTAAAAGTTAAATAATAAAGTTAATAAGTTAATAAGTTAATAACTTTTAACTTAGATAATTTTGAATGATTTAATTCTTAACTTTAACTAGTTATTTTCAAAACACATAATTTTAATTTATTAACTTTTATAATTTATTAACCTTTTCATAAATTAAAAGTTTACGTCAGATAAAAAATTATAAAAGAAAAAATACATTT
>NW_020218225.1:0-2238 GCF_003070985.1 Temnothorax curvispinosus | reverse complement strand
TCGGACAGCTCCCCATAGAGGAAAGCCGTTTTGATGTCGAATTGACCTCCAGATCCATCTCCGTCGCAACAGCCAGCAGGACGCGCAGACTGTCGTACTTTACGACAGGGGAAAACGTCTCCTTGTAGTCGACTCCTGCTTGCTGCGAAAAACCTCTGGCACAGAGGCGTGCCTTGTAACGTTGAATGTCACCGGACGGTGACCTTTTGACCTTGAAGATCCAACGAGAATCGATGGTCTTCTTCTCCTTGGGAAGTAGAACAACGGACCAAGTTCCATTTTTCTCATGAGCGTCGAGCTCATCTTGAATAGCGCGCTGCCATTCCGTTGCGTCTTTACCGTTAACGGCTTCGTTGTATGTAGTTGGCTCATGAAATTCGACAAAATGCGCTTCGAATCTCTCGGGAGGATGCACTAATTGACGATCTCTCAATCGGGGCAATCTGTCATGCCCTTGCACTTGCTCACTAGTCACTCCCACTGGAACGACGTCGTCTTCTTCTGCTGGAGCGATGTCATCTTCTTCTGCTGGAACAGGATCCGCTTTCGCCGGTATCTTGAACTCGATGTCGACTGCGTCTCTTTTCTTGCTATCACACGTCGATGTCTTGTCGAACGTGACGTCTCTGCTGACGTAGAGTTTCTTCGACGAGGAATCATAGAGTCGATAATTTCGCGACTCTCCTTGATAGCCAACCAAAATTGCTTTCTTGGCTTTTGGATCCAGTTTTGTTCGCTGTATTTTCGGTACATGCGAGTAGGCTTCTGATCCAAACACCCTGATGTGCGAAAGATCGGGCCTTTTGCCGTGCCAGATCTCATATGGTGTTGCTCTCTCAACTTGAGATGTCGCCGTCCTGTTAATGACGTAGATTGCCGTGTTGACGGCTTCTGCCCATAGAAATCGTGGTAAACCCTTGGCCTCGAGCATCGTTAAAGCTGATTCGACAATTGTCCGATTGTCGCGTTCTGATCGCCCATTCTGCTCCGGTGTGTATGGTGCCGTAGTTTCTAGTTGGATACCTCTTTCTGCCAGGAACAACCTCATTGGATTGTTTATATATTCGCGTCCGTTATCGACCCTGAGGGTTTTAATTGGTTTATTAAATTTATTTTTCACCAACTGTTCGTACTCACGAAAGCGATCTAGCACATCTGACTTATGCTTAATGAAATAAACGTGTCGATACCCGGACGCATCATCCTTGAAGGACACGTATAATCTCGCTCCTCCCAGGGAACTCACTGACATGGGGCCGCATACATCGCTATGGATGAATTCACCTAGCTCCCGTCTCGTTCGTGTTTTGTTTTTCGGAAATGTGAGTCGATGTGATTTTCCGATTTGACATGGCGCACAAAAGAAATCTTTTGTATCATCTATTTTCATGCCGTTAGTCAACTTGACCGAATTCTGTACTGCTTGCTTGTTTATATGACCCAAGCGGTCGTGCCAAAGTCGCAGGCTGTTTTTCTCCGTCGTCGTCGCGTGTACTTCGTCTTGGACTTTGCTCGCTGGTTCGATGTACAGTCTGTACAATTGGTTGCTCTGCTTGACACCCTCTATAATGGCTTTACCATCACGTACAATTTGAATGGATTCTTTTGTGAGCACCACTTTCAAGCCTTTTTCCGTGCACAGCCCGAGAGAAAATAAATTCTTTCGAAAATTCGGGACATACGCCACGTTTTCGATATTAAAGTTTAGCCATTGTCCATTAACCAAACTTTTGATTGGCACTGTACCGGAACCATTCACCGCGCACGCGCCATCGTCACCGAGAATGATGGATCCCGAGCACTCTTTGAAATTTGAGAACCAATCACGACGAAATGTTATATAGCGCGAACACGCACTATCTCCGTACCACGTGTCTCGAGTATCGTTATTCAAGAATCGTTCTTTTTCGCGATTTACAGCATTTAACGCAAACATGTCCTTTGGCTCGAAACTCTCAACAGCGACGAGTGCACTCACGTTGGCTTCGCCATCTTTGTCACCGTTATCACTCTTCCGTTTCCGACACGATCTGATCAAATGCCCGGTTATACCGCAATAATAGCATTTGACTGTCTTGTTCGATTTTTTACACGAATTTCCTTTCCCCGTTTTCTTCGTGCTTGATGCGTTTCGATCTACTGCACTCAAAGCAGCAGCTTTGTCATCGTCATTCGTTAGTCTGTTCTCTTTCTTGATTAACCGTTCACGTAAATTATCAACTGTTTGATATTCCAAGG
>NW_020218224.1:0-3218 GCF_003070985.1 Temnothorax curvispinosus | reverse complement strand
GCAACCTGGAACACGTGGACATCGAATTCAAGGTATTAATACACCTGGATACCAAAAACTATGGAGCGCACTATGTGGACCTCGTCATCGGCAACCTGGGACACCTAGACATCGAATTCAAGCTTGATTCATAAGAATCGACTTACAAATTCCCTAGTGGCAAAATTAAAATTATGTCATGACATAATAAAAATTCGCTGAATTAAAATTATGTCTGACAAAAATAATTCCGCATTTTTATTATGTGTATACACATAATTTTAATTCATACAATTTTTATTATGTGTAGGGGAGACCGGGGCTAAGCCGACAGCAGGGCGAATTTGACTACTAGGCTTTTTGCCAATTTAAATCTATCGTAGAAACTTGCCTTTGCAACTGTATGCGTCTTTGGCTGCATTCGAGGAGCGCGCTATTAGCGCTATTGCATCATTCTGTCTTTATCGCTCATCAGATGTAAAGCAAGGATAGAACAAGCAAATAGCGCTAATAGCGCGCTCCCCGAATCCAGCCTTTATGTGCCAAGGGTGTTTACGATAATGGCTATCCGAGTAATTTCCCCTAGGACCGAAATATATGATAAGCACAGCCATCTACCACCATCATGCTTCGTGACAACTCAATGAGTACGTTTACACGGCTTCTATATATAACTTCGACTTAGTAACGCTGATGTTATAACTCCTACTTAAGGTGAGTTGCGTTTACACGTTCAGCCTTATCTTACTCCCACCAAGCTGAAATAACTTAATAACTTTCGAGTGAGATTTCCATTGGTACCAATATAAAATTACTAAAAATTTGATGCTTGCTTGTCGTACGGTTAGGGTCTGAAAAAATGTAAATAAGTTGTGACGTGACAAATGTCGCGTCCCTTACCCCAGGTGGGAGCTCGGCCGAGGGAGGCGTCAGGGATGGTGCCTCCGCCCGAGGCGGGCGGAGGGCGAACATTTAGGTTAGGATTAAGATCTTTTGCGAGCGTTACAGGTCGAGGGAGTGCGGAGCAGATGGCCAGGGTCACGACGATGTAACGGCTTATGCCGCGTCGAGGGACTTACGGCTGGGCAACCAGGAGCTTCCGAGGGCGTACGGTCGGCGGGCGGGTCACGCTGGGGCCCACAGCCGGAAAATCAGCTGACCTGTCAAGGCGTCACAAGCGGCACGAGAGCACTGCAGCCCGAATACAGAGGACCCGGAGAGGGGGACGCCCCGACGAAGGTCCCCGTTGAGGAACGGGGCCACCACCGGTGTACCGCCCCCGGTCGACGAGCCATGGCCCGGCCAGCCTGGCCGTCGAGGAACCGGACGATGAGTCGCGGCCTGGACAGCCGGTCTCACGTAGGCGGACTTTAAACCTACTGCCGGCGGATGGGAGCAGTGACAAGGGGCGCCCTAGTGCGGCGCGGCGATCGCCTAGAGGGATCGCTGGCAGGCCAGGGCGCAGCACCGACCAGGCTAGGGAAACCGGCGCGCGCGGGCCCAGCGTGGTCCCGCCGGACCAAGGGAACGCCACTGTCGTGCGAGCCGCCATCCAGGCAACATCTAGCCCTGCGAGCCGAGCGACGAGCTGCCGGAAACGGAAGAATTTGTAAGGCCACTGCTCAGCCCTCCTCGAAGTAAGATCGCGGTAATACCTAGGCCTTCCCGGGAGTCGCGTTGTGCCGCGGTAACGTATGAGATCCGCCGTAATTGAAGAATATCGAGTGCTATACCGCGGGAGGGCCCGTGCGAAGTGATCGCGAGTGCCCGTCTCGGGGATGAGAACGTACGGCCGCCGACAGTCAGCGTGATTGTGATTCCGTTGCGTGTGATTTCGTTTCGTGTACTTTCGTTGCGTATGATTTCATTGTGAGTAATTTCGTTTCGTGTAATTTCGTTGCGGGCAATTTCGTCGCGTGGAATTTCATGGTCGCCGTTGGCTTAACCGTGCCATAGTTTGGAGAAGTGGCTCTCGCGCGTGAGAGAGCCTCGTAGTTATCGTTGCCGGTTAAGTTCAGGCCATTTGTAATTAGCTATACGTGCGTTTCATCGGGATTAATGGCCCACGGTTGTGTCGAGTTTACGGGTGAGGCCATTCGTGCGTCTCGAGGGGAGAGAAGATCCCCAGCGTTGTCGCGGTAGACCGTAAGGAAATTGCGTTAATTGTTTAATTGTTAGACGTAGACGTTTCGAGTATTTCGCGTTTGACCGTCCGGGTAGGATTCGCTACAATTTATGTTGGGGAATAGCCTTGTGCGAATTCGATCGGGATTGCCGTGCAGTTCAGCGACGGAATGAGTATCGCACTCGTGGGGTGACACGTGGCGCGTACTCGAATTCTGCTTGTTCGCCGTGGAACACGCTATCTTCCACATGTTATCTGCCTTAACCTTAACCTTAAGAAAAATTTAACGGTATATACATAACAACATGACTTTCAAATGACTTTGTACAGAAAAATCTTTATTTTAATTAATTTCTTGTTTCTTGCAACGATATAAATACACTTTGAATAATTAATTAAAAACATAAAAATTAGATATAAATTTTCCGTAACATCTATTAATGCTCGTATAATGGTTTTACTTTTCTTTATAGCCTTAATTAAAAACCTCAAAAAAAATACGTACAAATTTTATATACAAAATTTTTAACATGCTTCTTATCTCTTTGATTACGAAAGTGAATTCTTAACTCTCCGGCCTCGCCTCTTTCTCTCTCTTTCGTTCTCTGTTTCTTTCTTTTTCTTTCTCTCTGTCTCTTTCGACTTTTCTTTTTTTTCTTTTAGTTGTCTTCTTTAACTTTGTCATATCCAATCATGGAAAACGAAGAAATTACGAACACACACGCTATCACCATCTTTATTGTCGACGAATTACGCACAACATAAGTTTAATTATTATTTTAAGGCTTACCTTTCTTCCTCTCTCTCTCTCTCTCTCTCTCTCTCTCGTGAGTACAGCGTGCACGTCTGTTGTGTTGCTCTCGTTTTTATTCGACATATCTCTGCTGTTGGCTGCCTTCGGGCTCTTTTGTTGCAGGTGTGAGCATGTTCTATTGTAGCTCGTTCGCGAGCTATTCATATTTCTTCAGGTGCTTTCGCCTGATTCTCGAAATTTGCGTGTTGAATGTTCTCTTGATTCTAACCTAATTTCTGAGAATCATTCTGGAGGGACACCAACACCTGTTGCGCATGTGCTATCTGATCTGCTCCTTTCTACACCGGTTCTCTGAGGTGT
>NW_020218223.1:0-1001 GCF_003070985.1 Temnothorax curvispinosus | reverse complement strand
TATCTCCGCTCGTAGGGCACGTAGCGGAATATTATAAGAAAAACCTCCCCCTAATTGGACCTCAAGCTATCGATCAAGCCTACTTAGAACTTGATCCGTTCACTCGTTATCGAGATCTCAACATCTCGTATACTCGCAACCCGTCGCGTCGCGTAAAACAGTCACGGTGCGGTCTCGCTTCGCGTGTACTTGGCGCGAGACACTACCGTGTCTCTTGATTCCTGAATTTTTATTTTGTACATGTTTCGTGCGCGACCGAGGTACCCTCGGGACACGAAGTATGCCGGGACCACCCTGTCCAGGGCGCGGGGCAAGAACCAAGGAGGTAGCGAAAAGAGGGTTCAAAAAACGCTCGCCGGGTTATTCTGACAAACACACTTTATTGCACATAGAGTACTTCTCGCATTCACGTACCCGAGCACCCGGAGCAGTCGCGGGATGGCGGGTCGGAAATTTTGAGTCGCTCCTTCTGTCTGCGTGGCTCGCGAAACGGAAATCTTGTAAAGCGGTAGATGACCGCCCTCGCGTTCGGAGATCTTGTTCGCGGTCAACGGATATCTTGGCGCGAAGCAGACGAGCGACCGCGGTCACGAGGTGCGAGATGCTCAGGCTTTCTTTTTGTCTCGGGTACGCGATAGTGAGGTCGCGTTTTACACAATCACTATACGCTTTACATTCACGCTGATGGTCCGTGTTCACGAACGGCGCGGCACGACAAAATGGCCGCAAGAGAGGGGTCGATATCGGGATCGAACTCCCTGCGCTGAGTTATTGAGAAGTGCTCGCTTGCACTTACGCTCGGTTATCACAACACTTGTTGCAATCACTATACCCGGGCTGACTGCCTGTGACGGTTTCGTTCGCCGTCTGTACGGTCCTTTAGATGAGGATCACGGTACCGCACGCGGTGATCACGTGATCCGTTTGTGCGCGTTACTCACTCGATTGCGGGCGACAAATCTCGTCAATCTCGGATGACGAGAGATAATGCGCGACGACTA
>NW_020218222.1:0-2152 GCF_003070985.1 Temnothorax curvispinosus | reverse complement strand
AAAATATCTAATATAAATTTTGTTACATGGGTCATGTAACGAAGTTTATTCATCGTTCTTTCGCGTGTATCTTCAAATGTATAAATTATTTAAAAGAGGAGACGAAGATAAAAGATGGCGCCGTTAATTGAATCTGTATAAACCAAATTCGCGTGGAATTCACACAAAACTTTGGACCACGAGGGCACATGTTAACTGTGTACACGTACGTATCTTGTGTACACATCTACGCACAATGGTGTACATACACTTCCGTGTTTGGGATTAACGGGGAAGAAGACCTCGGACGCGTTTCCCTCCTTCGGCGGACAAGCTGATTTCCAAGGTGACGAACCTTTCGTGGTAGCCGTTAGTCATGCGGACCGCGGCGTATGCGGACGATTACATATCGCGGGTAATTTCCTTCCGTTGTAACGCGGGCGAAACACGGTCGGGGGACGGATGACAGCGACTTTGATAGTCGATTGATAGCCCCCACGGGGTTCTATCATGTCTCCTCCTACGACCTGACCCCCGGCGAGCGCCGTGTCTCAATGAATCCCATTCCGCATTCAGCGAAATCGATCGTCGTCTATTTCAGCCTTTCACCCTTCGTCGGAGGACTCGACTTCTCCGTCTCTCCTCCGTCCACGCGGAACAGACGATTTCTGCTGGAATAATTATTTAACAATGACGTCATTATACACTCATCGAGACTCCGCGTTCCTGGCATGAACGCCGCGCGCGGACACTGAATGAAAAACTGATGAAATCTCTTACCCGATGAATTATTTGCTTCTACGTAAAAGTAAAAGTCGACGTCCGGAAAGCTAACGGCGAGGTTTGCATAGCCGAGATTTTTGCAATTTGCATATATTCGCGATTAAAATAAATGTTTTCGCGTGATATAATCCTTTGATGGCCCGTCAGTAAAGCTCCTCGCTGCGGATTAACGGCATTTGCAGTTATAACCATTCACGTGCATGGGAGAGCATAACGATCGAAATAGGTATTAAAATGTAACATGATATACGTCAGAAATAGCATAATGCAACAGAATTTAATATTGAAACGCTATAGGGACTGTAATTTGGAATTTGAAGGATGTTGTAGCGAGGCGGTTGAAATTAAAGTCTTTATTAAAATATAATTCGTACATATAACTATGTTACTCGTTCGACTAAACGATAAAAGTGCTCCTATCTCTTTTCCGGCTCGTGATACAAGTTAAAGCAATGTATATGTATATTTCCTTTTTTTTATATTTATGTATCATGTCTCTTCGTTGCAATCTCATATTTCAGAAATTTATCATGTCTCCTTCACATAAACTGTATTTTTTCGCGAGTAAATTTTTGAGTAAACTGTCAACACGTCTTGACGTATTACATCGTCGAGAAACGCCTTGACGAAAATAGGCGAATACATTCCACGAATAGACGTCGGAATATACTTCATTCTGACCTGATAAGCCGTGAAACCCTACGAACCTCGAGCTCCATTTAATTATCGATCTCGCTGACGCGTAGTTGCACGGAATGCTTTATAGATTTACGGGGTGTGCCAAAAAATATAGTTCCGATTCATGGCTATGGAAAATATCGCCCGAATATTCATCGCACGTTACAATTAAATAAAACTTTTCGGCGAGATTTCAGATTATCACGCTTTCTTTCTTACAATCCATGCGATTGTGGGCGTAACGATAGCGTTTGTTTCAATTTATGAATTTGTCCTAATTCAAACGAGCACGCTTTATTCTTCACGCGGAGCGCGATTATCGGCTCCCTCTTCTGTTTATCACGTCTTGTTAACTTCTCCAGATATAACGTACATATGTATTCGTCAATAGAATAATATTTACTATATCGAGTCCTTGTGTGATTTGCCACTGTAGATCTTCAATTTAAGTTAAATCTGTTGTTATTGAGAGACGTATAGAGTGTGCTTGGCGAAACTTTGTGGTTTAAATCACATCGCGACTCGAGAATATAAAGACGATTTTACTGTATTATTTCTGAAATTTTTCCAATCGATATTCCAATGTAGTTGCATTGGAATGCTATACACTATTAAATATTAAAAGATGATATTTAAACCAATTACTTGAGTTAAATAACATTTTGTTATTTTTTAACTGTCATGCGTGTCGAAATTTATTATTTTACCATAA
>NW_020218221.1:715-1447 GCF_003070985.1 Temnothorax curvispinosus | reverse complement strand
CTTCAATCGCGCTGTTGCGCTTGATCTATTCGTTCGGGAATGCTCTGTAGTCGCCCGATCGCGCTGTCTACGTTAATCTTGTTCGTCCCAGCGGTACCGATCTTCGGCGCGGCCACGCGTCGTAAAATTTTCCGATTCGAGAAGAGCGAGTCGTAACTCACCGCCGCTATCTCGCCACTAAACTCTTCAATCGCGACGGTTCCTTTTCAATTTCATCGGTCACGACGTTCCTGTACCGTTGAATCGCGACCTACACGTATGTCTTGTTTGTCGCATTGGAATCATTCTCCGGTGCGGCTACATCGTGTATCTTGATTCCTCGCGCGTGGAAAGAGCCCATAAACTAACGAAGAGCGTCCTTCTTCAACGCCACGACGTTTATTTCTCAGTTCTTCAATCGCGCTGTTGCGCTTGATCTATTCGTTTGGGAATGCTCTGGAGTCGCCCGATCGTGCTGTCTACGTTAATTTTGTTCGTCCCAGCGGTAACGATCTTCGGGGCGGCCACGCGTCGTAAGATTTTCCGATTCGAGAGGAGCGAGTCGTAACTCACCGCCGCTATCTCGCCACTAAACTCTTCAATCGCGACGGTTCCTTTTCAATTTCATCGGTCACGACGTTCCTGAGCCGTTGAATCGCGACCTACACGTATGTCTTGTTTGTCGCATCGGAATCATTTTCCGGTACGGCTACATCGTGTATCTTGATTCCTCGCGCGTGGAAAGAGCCCATA
>NW_020218221.1:0-615 GCF_003070985.1 Temnothorax curvispinosus | reverse complement strand
TTGTTTGTCGCATCGGAATCATTCTCCGGTGCGGCTACATCGTGTATCTTGATTCCTCGCGCGTGGAAAGAGCCCATAAACTAACGAAGAGCGTACTTCTTCAACGCCACGACGTTTATTTCTCAGTTCTTCAATCGCGCTGTTGCGCTTGATCTATTCGTTCGGGAATGCTCTGGAGTCGCCCGATCGTGCTGTCTACGTTAATTTTGTTCGTCCCAGCGGCACCGATCTTCGGCGCGGCCACGCGTCGTAAGATTTTCCGATTCGAGAGGAGCGAGTCGTAACTCACCGCCGCTATCTCGCCACTAAACTCTTCAATCGCGACGGTTCCTTTTCAATTTCATCGGTCACGACGTTCCTGTACCGTTGAATCGCGACCTACACGAATGTCTTGTTTGTCGCATTGGAATCATTCTCCGGTGCGGCTACATCGTGTATCTTGATTCCTCACGCGTGGAAAGAGCCCATAAACTAACGAAGAGCGTCCTTCTTCACCGCCACGACGTTTATTTCTCAGTTCTTCAATCGCGCTGTTGCGCTTGATCTATTCGTTCGAGAATGCTCTGGAGTCGCCCGATCGTGCTGTCTACGTTAATTTTGTTCGTCCCAGCGGTA
>NW_020218220.1:0-5350 GCF_003070985.1 Temnothorax curvispinosus | reverse complement strand
GTGCGAGTCAATATTACAGCAGCGATAAAGCCTTCATAATAAAGATAAAATCTATGCAGGTATTATACGCGCGAATTAGTCGTGCGAACTCAGAGCAACTCAGAGATATGAAATTCAGAATAATTACCGTAGATTCTACAGTAATGTACTAAATCAATTGTTTGTATTGAAGTCTAACGGCTCGTAAGCCAGAAACGAAGTCTGACAACTGTCAGCAGCAACAGTCCGGCAACCCGCCGGTAACAAAGTCCGACAACCCATTGACAACAAAGTTCGAAAATCGTCGGCAGCAAAAGTCCGGCAACCCGCCAGAAACGAAATCTGACAATTGTCGGCAGCAACAGTCCGGCAACCCGCCGGTAACAAAATCTGTGCCAATAACTATCGGCAGCAAAAGTCCGGCAACCCGCCGGTAACGAAACCTATGCAAACAACCATCGGCAGCAAAAATCCGGCAACCTAGAGACCCTCCCTGGAGGATCTCTAAGGCTGCCGGCTCGAAATGATAACGAATCATCGAATCATCGAAGGCTCGGATAGTCTCGCGTCAAGTACGCGCGGAGTGAGACGCACCGGACTCGCAGTGCACGTAAAAGGACTTCAATATGGATAATTTTACGAAGGACACGATTGTGTCGAACGTAAAATTATCCATATTGTAAGGTGGTGTGTGGAAATGATAACGCTCTATTATTTTCTTGCCACAGAAAGAAAGAATAATTATTTTTTGGCTCGCGATCTTATATCGCGATTGCTATTCATGTACGCACAATTCACACGCAAAAAATATTATTCTAGTGCTAAGAAAACCAATTACTCCATTTTAGTTCTCTTCTTTTAAGTAACTGTTATCTTCACAAAGAATATTTTTTTGACAATAATCTTAAAATACACTTATCACTTTTTTTACTTAAAATAAATAATATTCTGAATTCTAATTGTTTAATTCTTCAATTAAGAATATAAAATTAAAACAAAAATTCAATTTGCTTATTATTTTGACTTTTCTTCGATAAAATATTATAATGTTCTTTAAATAAGTATAAATTCTTCTTTCGAGTACATGATAATGACTTTTTATAAAATTTGTAACGAATACATTTTAAGACTATTATCAAGAAAATTTTTGTGTATGTATGCATGTACACACGTATGTACATCGCTCAGGACGGGGGTCTAGCGTTACGTGCCGCTCGTGCGTAGTCATCGCCGCTTACATCGCACGGAGTGAATAAGCAATTGCCCGCGCGCCGATCGCGGGGCGGCTGCATCTCGCCGTGCGCTTGCATTTGGCGGTGGGCCGGGCTAATACGGCGTTTGTAGATGCTTTCAGATAGAAGATACTTCCAGAGGAATTCACTTTTTTTTAAAACAATTTGTGAAAGTGGTCGAAGAAATTGTATTCTTTCTGAAACTTGCCTGACTACCCCATGCTCTCGAAGTTGCGGATCTCATGAGTTTTTTACCGATGGGGTTTGAACAATAAAACCTTTGTAACTGATCGTGATTCAAAATCTTCCTTCCATCGAAAATCTTTCCATCATGTAATCCAGTTTCTAAAAATTATATAAAATTATTTAGTCAATAAAATATTAATTATTTTTTTATTATTATATTAATTTTCTTACTTACGATAAATTCGTCCCATTCTGTACATAAAACTATCGCATGTGTATTTTTCGTTGCGTTATAAGCATCTATATATAAATAGCCCGATTGTTCGTGCGACTTCGGATACGTCGGCACTCGTAGTTTCACACACTGCTGACAACGAATTTATACTGAAGATGCGCTGAGTGAGAAAAGTGTTTGTAGCCTAAAATCAGAGTGAATATAAATGAATATTGCAATTTATCAGTTTATTCCTTGAAAGTATTTAAATTTAATTTGATTAAAAAGTTGTAGTGTACATGTCTCTATCTTATTTGCGGAAATACACTTACTTAAAAGATTTTATGAATAATATTATAGAATAATTAAATTAGATACTTTTGTAAAGTAAGGAACCACAACAGCGATATATGTGTAAGCATGTTTTAAATTGATAATTAAAACTAATTAACTAATATTTTGATGAGTTATATTTTATTTTTAAGTAATTCAAATATGTATAACATTTAATTCACGGAAAAAAAAGGTTTTGCTGCAACAGCAAATCTATTTGTTAAATATAAGACAATTAAGATTTTTTGCTGCGAGAGCTAATTAATTTTGCAATAACAGCAAAACATTTTGTTGCAATAGCAAACAATTTTGCTAAACTTTGATATTGCAGCAAAAGGTTTTGCTATTATTGCAAAATTAATTAGCTCTCGCAGCAAAAAATGTTATTTGTCCGTATAGTAACAAATCCTTTTTTCCCGTAAATTACATAAGTTAGTAAAAATATTGTTTTAATAAAAAAAATTTAATTAAACATCGCAATTTCCTTTACATTGAATTTAAATTATTTATTGCGTAATTTATCTACACTTGTGAACAGTATGTTGCAAGACAATCAATGAGATTTACACAACTTATTTACATATGAAATGTATGATTACTCACTAGCTTTGACAGTTCTGAGCTCCATGTATTAGTTGTTCAAATATTTTCTCTTGGAAAGAATCCAATGTTCGTAAACTTTACAAAGTTCTTCTATAGCTGCCTGTCCTTCTGGCGAAGACTCTCCGCCAATCAACACTCGATCTGCGTTGACCAGATCTTCTACAGCGGTTCCTTCGGCCAGAAATTCCGGATTTGAAAGAATCTGAAAAAAATTAATATTCCAGTAAATGTCAAGAAGATAAATAATCTCAGTGAATATACAAATAGATGAATAACGCGCAATAATAGTAAATATCGAAGAAAAGGTCATGAATAATACGGTGTAAAGCAAGAGCGTTATCTTGGATGAACGACGATTAATTTAAGCAAGTATGAAATCATACGATTACTATTAGCGGTTCGACAATCAATCAACTACAGGCACAGCAAAAACGCAGTAAAATCTTGCATGCCACGTGTGTTTTATCGAGTGAATTAATTCCGAAAACGCGATTCAACCTTTTACAATTTGCACGCAACATTATGTTACAATGTTGATAAAAATTAAATGTATTAAATAATGTTTTCTTCCAGAGTAAAGTGAGTCGAGTTCACACACACACATTCCAGTTTAGTGTATAGTTCACTGATTAGATCATATTATGTTCCACATAATTATAAATTTTAAAATCATAATCTTTGTTAATAATGCAGAGAATAGTAAAAAGGATAAATACAGAGTATTTAAAAGCTGTATATATCTATAAATGTATATCCATGAATGTATATCCATAAATATATATCCATATATATCCATAATATATATCCATATGGATATATATATATATATATATATATATATCTATATGGATATATATTATCCATATATCCATATATATATATATATATATATATATATATATATATCCATAAATTATTATTTCAATTATCATTTCCTTACTTGCCGACATTGTGATATTTTATGGCCCGATTGTTCCAACCTGTTGGTAAACTAACTAATAGTTAAATCATATATATGTCTTTGTTTATCTTTTACATTAGACAAAGATAGATATATGATTTAACTATTAGTTAGCTTACCAACAGATTGGAACAACCGGCCCTATAAGTGTATAAATGTATCATATGTATAAGTGTATCATATGTATAATAAGTGTTTAAAATTTAAAAATTTCAAAGGAATTGGAGAGAGTGCTGTTATACTACATATTTAACTTTTAGAATACTCTGTATTTATACTTTCTATTACTATTAATTAATATTATTGTTAGAATTAAAAAGATCAAAACTTTTATCATTAGTTGTACCTATAATACACATAGTACATATATTAGATAATCTTAAAAAATCATATATGAAATAGGGGTAGAAAGAACTAAAGAATGTAATAGAATTAGAAAAATTGCTAATAGTGAAAGGGTTTCCGATTTCTGTAAAAAAAAAAAAAAAAAAATGTACGTGATTGCTCCAATTTTCCCAAACTTTGAGATATCAAGCTGAATTTTTTTTATGGATAATTTTTATGGATAATTTTTTGTTACCGATTTTTTGGAAGTGCCAAAAGTCTTTTAATTTTTGAAGGATAAGTTTTATTTTTTATTAATGGATATTGGTTCCTCATAGAGGAAGCTGTATTTTCATAAACTTGATATATGGATCCTTGATCGCATATATTAAAGCTAAGTCTAATCAACCGAATTTAAAAGAATTATATATGAAACAGGGGTAGAAAAGGCCGAAGTAAAAATTGTTTTTTAAGTTTTCGATGCCAATGTGTTGCTTATGTTGTAAAACGTCGAAAAATCACTTTTGAACAAAATGTCTGTGTGTATGTATGTATGTGTGTGTATCCTTTTTTGTTTATGGTATAACTTTCGTAATTTTTAGATATCGGGATGTATTTTTTTCAATTGATAGAGTATCATGTAAAAAAAGTTGGGATTGAATTTGGCGATGATCGGTAAAGCGGTTCTTTTTTAATAAAATTTAGAATTTTGCTAGAAATGTTTGTGGTTGTTCTAACTTTTGCAAATTTGGAGATATCGATCTATTTCTAATTTTATTATATTTTTCAGTCTTTTTTTTTACGAACGCTATGTCTTTATTTTTTTAGCATTAGTTACACTCAAGTTACAGTAAATGGAGAACATTGTAATAAATTAAAAAAATTCGGAAAATTTCCAGATAAGTCGAATAGTTGAATCTGTCGAGAGCAGATTTCGAAAGTATTTCCTATAAATTTTGTCGATAGATGCCAGCAAAAATATATCAAAATCTGCTGACAATGGCAAATGGACTACAGAAATTGAGCCAAATCCGCTGTTTTATAACTATTTGAATGATTTATTTTTTATTTAAATGTTTATAAAATGACAAATTCTGTTCAGTTTTGCCGACAATCTGCTATCAGATTATGCTGACAAATTGCTAGCATTGCACAAGGTTTAATGCAGTCAAAGATGATACCGGATCTTTTGCAATATCTGAAAAAATCTGCTGCCAATCTGTTGTATTGCGGGCATTTTACTTACTGGGCAATTATTGCTATTAAATATTTCTATTATAACTCGGATCTGGTTTTTAATAAACCCTGATACATGCTAAATGTACAGATAAGGTGCAATAATTTGATGGATCATAGTAGGTATACCTGACTATCAGCGTGAAAAAATGCAAAATGAAATGGAAAGAGAAAACTAGTTACTTCTTATTCTTCTCATTATAGACACAGTTTAATATTTCGAAGATCAGATTTAACATATTTATGAATCATAGTTTACGAAGACACACACACACACACACA
>NW_020218219.1:0-1777 GCF_003070985.1 Temnothorax curvispinosus | reverse complement strand
TGTATATGTATATTATCGGATTTTATATTACAATTCACGATTATACATACGTAGTTACTACATTTTTGTTAGCTGAACGTCTAGTGCCATCCATATCTTTTAAAACAAAGGTCTTAATTTTTTTATTTCCTCTGTCAGATGATAGTGATATGATATTCAATTCAGCCTAGATGAGGATCATCTTGAGAACAATGTTACATCCGACAATGCAACACGCACTTGTATAAAAAATTCCGCCTTTTTAAGTGGTTTTTAAAACAAAGGCATTAATTCTTTTATTTTTTCTGTCAGATAATAGTGATATTCAATACAGCCTAGACGAGGATCATCTCGAGAACAATGTTACATCCGACAATGCAACACGCACCTGTATAGGAATTCCCGCCACTTTAAGTGGTACCCTTATACAAAAGCAAAGACCACGCTCACCTTTGCGTTTAACATCATTCACTACTTATAGACGTAAACATGTAAAGACCTTTTCTTAAAAAAAAAAAATATATATAATATAATTTAATATTTGCACTTGTTATCGTTTCCTGATATTATCAAGTTTTAAGCGTTAAAATTGCAAGAATATTTCTTTATATTTTAATTCATTACAGGTGCCTTTGAAAGGAAGATATGGGGTGGATATAACGCCTTATCTTATCTACCAGGTGGAATGATAGAGATATATGTCTTTTTCATTCGCGAAAGTATACATCGATACGGGAGGTGAGTGAGTTCATAATGACGATTATTCTCAACGGACTGTTAGAAATTCAACTATTAAAATCCTGATGACGATGATGATATGTTACAGAATGGTGGATTGAGTGGTTTCACCAACAGTTTCGCAATGGAAGTTTTGGCAATTGTTCGCGCGCGCACATTACGGCATTAGGCGGTAACGCTACGGTGGCGTTCTTTATGACGCAGTGTGTGCTTCTTCACAGCCCTCACAAAAAATTCAAGTTAGTAAAAAACATTATTTTATGTCTGCATACTCATTCCCACGCTTGTTGAATATTTCATAAAAATATATATTTTCAGGATCAATGTCTCTTTAATGTAGCAATGTCGTAACAATGTCTTATTATGCGGATGAGAAGCACAGTGCTGTTTCAAATTGCTGACCCCAACCTCCACATTCGGCACCGCCATGAACGACTATTTAATAATGGCAATTAATGCTGTTAAAAAAAATGTATATGTATATATATTTACCAGTTTCAATGTTTATAGATAGGATCGTGTATAGCGGTTCTGTGAGACTTTTATTGCATTTTGCAATACCTAATCTCAAGTATCTCTTCGTAGCAATCGATATTGTTATTTATTAATTTATTTTACAAAGATAAAGATGCGAAAAGTATATCAGTCTGTTGTTATAGATTTAAAATATCTTGTATATTTAATATCTACTGTGTGACTAAATATTTAAATGGTTTGATATTTATGAACTGTATATACATATATATATATATATTTTTATAGAGGAATATTTTGCTCTTTGAAATAGCAATTAATTCTCCGTTGTATAATAATTTCAATTTTTTATAAAAATATAGAAATACTCAATTATATCAAAGTACTCCGTTACTGATAGTACAATCGGAAAGACAATGGTTCTACACATAAAAAGCTTAAACTAATTGTAACTATTATATGTAGAATTAACAGAAATATGAAAAATTTATTTTTCTTTGCCGATTGCGCTACAAATGACGGACTACTTAAATAGAGGATATTAATACATAAATAAAATATTAATCTGTAGAATGTACATATTCCT
>NW_020218218.1:0-2249 GCF_003070985.1 Temnothorax curvispinosus | reverse complement strand
GACAAATGTCACGTCACAACTCCCCCTTCCCAGACGAGAGCCGAGGGGACTGCGGCCCCGACAACCGCGACCACCACTCCGGCACCGATCAGTGCCACCATGTCAAACACAACAAAATCGAAATTTGCCCATACTCTCGCAAGACTCTCATGACCCGCCCCTGCCTGCAACACTTCGCGCCCCCCCGATACCGATACCGAACCAAGGCCCCCGACCTCCACCCGGATCGTTCCCCCCCCGGACGGCGTTCCCGTTCGCGAACCAAACTCTCTCCTCCTGGTGGTTAGGGTGTACACAACATAAGCAGAAACCGCTCTTTGTTTTACTTTTTACTGTGCTCACTTTTGGGGATTACATACAATAATGGGGGGGCCCATACATACAAAGGATTGGCCACTGGCCGTACAGAGAACCAAACGGGACCTGTCGGTAGCTTCGACCCCTCCGGGGCTTCGTCGGTCCCCGCTCCTCCACGAAACAACAAAAAAAACTCAAAGGTAGGAGCGGGCAAAAAAAAAATGACAGAAGCCAACAAAAAAAACAAAACAAAAAAAAGGAAACTGGGGAAGAGGGTCCCTGGCGGCCCCATGACCGCTACTCTCGGGGCGGTCTGCCGCGGCTGGGGCTCCGCTGGCGGTCCCTGGGCCCTCGCGGGCCGGTGTAAGGCTGAGCCCGTAGGTAGGCCGGAGCGCAGTGCGGGCATCCGCGGAGGGTGACGTCCTGCTCCCCGCAGCCAAAACAGAAATCGTGGTCCCGGGGCAGGGGGCAGTTCGCGTAGGTGTGCCCCCCGGAGCCGCAGTTCCAGCAGCCCCCTCGCCTCCCACGCAGGGCCATGGCCTCGTCCACCTGGCCGCCCACCTGGACCGCGACCTCCCGCTGCTGTGCCGTCCCGGCTCGCCCCGCCAGCTCCCTACGGGCGTTCTCCAGGAGGCGGTGGGCCTCGTTCACCTGGCCCCATGCGCGACGCTCGCTCTCCCGGGCGGCCTCCACCTCTGCCCGGACCGTCCGGAAGTATTCTTCCATGCGCTCCATCTCCGCCCCCGTCCCTCTGATGATGGCCCCCAGCCGGGCCTGATCCGCTATCAACCGGTCCAGCCGTTCGGGCTCCCACGTCCCCTCTGTTTGCGCTTCGGCACTCCTCCTCTCCGCACCCCGGTCCGGGGTCTGGGTTCCCGCGTCCCGCTGCCGGGCCTCGCGTACCTCCGTCACCGTCCAGGCCAGGTCCGCCCAGAAGTCCGGGTCTATAAGGTCGACGAACCACCACACCCAAGGGTGTTCGTCATAAAATTCTAGCCAAATTAGACTGGCTTGGAGGTCGGCCATCACCTCGGCGCTCTCGGTACCTCTTTCGGTAACTCGGAAACCTAATCACCAGGGGCAGGAAGGTGGTAAGGCTTTAGGTCCTGAACATGTACTTTTCCTACCAGTGATCCGTCCGGCCGCTCTAACTCGTAGATGACCGGAGAGATCACCCGCTTAACCCGAAGTGGTCCCTGGAACTTCGGTGCCAACTTCCCCGCAACATTCTGGGCCGCCGACGACAGTACGTGCTGTCGTCGTAATACCGAGTCGCCGACGCGAAACCGACGCGGTCGCCTACGTAGGTTATACCTCGCGGCCTGCTGTTGGTTCGCCTGCTCTAAGTTTTCCATCACCCACTCCCTGACCGCGCTCATCTCCGCCATCCGTCGTGACCATTCCGCGGGATCTCCCTCCTCCGCCTCGGTAACATTTTCACGACGGTCGCGCAACGCATCGGGCGGTAGCAGCTCCCGCCCAAAGTTTAGAAATGCCGGGGAGGTACCCAGGGAGGAATGACTCGCCGTATTGTACGCAAACCGTAGTCGCAACAAATGCTTGTCCCATTCTCGGTGATCTTTTTCGATAAAGGCAACGATCATTGTCTTCAACACCCTATTCACCCTCTCCACTGGGTTCGCCTGAGGGTGGTAGGGGGGCACCGTAACGTGCGTTATCCCGTTCTCGTCCGCGAAGCCCTTCATAACTTTATTTATAAACTCCGTCCCGTTATCCGTTAAGAGGGTCCTCGGGGTGCCCCATCGCGTCACGATCAAGTCTTCGAGCGCCTCCTTTATCTTTGGCCCCGTGGCCGCCCGCAACGCCCGGATTTCTATCCACTTGGTAAAGCGGTCCTGTACTACCAGCAGATATTGATATCCCGCCCTACTACGGGGCAACGGTCCCATAATGTCCGCGGCGACGGCGGTCCACGGCCCCTCCACCGCGCG
>NW_020218217.1:0-1212 GCF_003070985.1 Temnothorax curvispinosus | reverse complement strand
TCGCGTTTAAATAAATTTATATTATACATAAAAAATTTGCTTACCACCGCAGGATTTGAACCAAAAATCCCTAACTCTTGAGTCAGTTACCTTCAGAATTCAGGCCATTGTCTCTTAATTTACACAATAATATGTATACACTTAAATACTGCAGGCTATTTACACAGTCAAAATTTACACAAAAACACACATAGGACACAGATTACACGGTAAAATGAGATATAATGGGTCTCCACAAGATGAACAAAAGAGACCATTTATGAGGATATACGGACATGTGTCATGTCTGCAAACAGCGTATAACATCGAGAACAATCCGTGTATTCTGACAATGCATGACGCACAAAACTTCATATGTCCTGGAGTAAAATAAGAGTATATGCAACACATCTTTGTCAGAGGGTGTAACATATTCACTTCTGCTTGATTCAACACTCTGAAAATTTCGTCCGGAATATCCTCATTTCACTATCATAACACGAATTGTCCGACAATAATGCTTCATCATCAACTTCCATTTCTTCCTCGTCATTCACTTCCATTTCTTCATCGTTTCCTTCAACTTCCATTTCATGTCCATCAAACTGCAATTCTTCGAAATCCATTTTGCAGAACGTTGTATGCCTCAAAAGGCGCAATACACGGTACTACTGTTAAAATCACACAATCAAGCAACACTATCAAGCATGCCAACCGACTCTTACTTCTAGTCCTCGACTACTGAGCGTACCTTCAAATTCATCCTTCTACATCTCACTATTGTCACATCGTTTGTTTATCATATCTAATTTCATCATAATCTCAGCATCCATACAATTGCGCCTTCCGAAAAATCTGCGATGTGCAGTTTTGCACGTGTGCAATGAAGTCACCGCGAGACACATATGTTCTCGAAAACGATATCGCGCCATTGACTTTCGGTGATTTGATCTGTAAAACTGCTATTGAACCGCGATCAAACAACTATCAAACAGGTATTGAACCGCTATAAAACAGCTATCAAACAGCTACTGAACCGCTATAAAACAGCTAAAAACAGCTATTGAACCGCTATCAAACAGCTATCGAACAGCTAAAAACAGCTATGAAACAGCTAAAAACAGCTAAAAACAGCTATTGAACCGCTATCAAACAGCTATCAAACAGCTAAAAACAGCTATGAAATAGCTATCAAACAGCTAAAAACAGCTATCAAACAGCTCTTGAACAGCT
>NW_020218216.1:124069-134440 GCF_003070985.1 Temnothorax curvispinosus | reverse complement strand
GCGTGTCTCTTTAAGCTCTCGGGGGCTTCTCGCAAATTCGAGACCTTGCACGCCTCTCCGAGAGAAGTCCCCGAGAGATGCGCGATCGACAATTATAAACATAAAACAGAGGAAACAAAGCGAACAAAAAATGCCCTGTCTCCACTGTTTACTCATTTGATCGTCACGGCGAAAGTCACGGCGATAACGCTCAAGTCTCGGTGCTCGCAATTGCCGTGCTGAAACGCTAATTTGTATTTTCGACTTCGCTATCGTTAGAACCGTTTAAGCAATCTTAAACATACCGCCCGCCTCGTCAGAGGGACTGACGACATAATCGCGGTACGATAATTAGCGTAGCGTACGATACTTAGTTATTTACCGATGACACGCGGATCCGCCGACGGGATCTTTGCCTATCAAACGCGCGAGCGAATTTTTACGTCGCGCAGCGTCGTAACGCACAGATACTAGGATCCTCTTCCGGCGGATCTATTGCGCAACATGAATACTTGACTTAAAGTCCGGTTGTACACGAACGCGTCCGTAAGCAGAGCTACTTTAAGACCGCGAATTTTAGGCGTACGTATTACCTTGCTCCCGGGAATTTAATTTTTCACAATGCTTTAATTTATATCGGCGTCGGTAGTCGGTAGAATTACAAGTTTTACAATGGGCCGGGTAAACTCAGCCGCCGCGGTGCGAACGGTGACCACGCGAACGCGTCCGTCCTCTCCCGGATGGACTCGGATGACGCGGGCCAGCGGCCATCTCGTTGGCGGGGTGGCTTCGTTCCGAATGATGCAGAGGCTGCCGACCTGGAGGTCAGGCTTCTGGACAAGCCATTTGGGACGATGACTCAGGGCGTGGAGATACTCTCGAGCCCACCGCTCCCAAAAGTGATCCCGCATCTTCTGCAACAACTGCCAGCGGGATAGTCGATTGTCGGGCGCGTCCAGCAGCGACGGCTCGGGCACCGCCGTCAACGCGGACCCCACCAGGAAGTGCCCCGGCGTCAGCGCAGCCAAGTCGTCCGGGTCATCTGAAAGAGCCTGTAACGGACGTGAATTTAGGCACGCTTCTACCTGGGCGAAGAGAGTGCTCATCTCCTCGTAAGTTAAGGTGGCTTCGCCCAGCACCCTCCAAAGGTGGTGCTTCAGGGACTTGACGGCTGCCTCCCATATGCCCCCGAAGTGGGGCGCGGCTGGAGGGTTGAACCGCCATTTTATCCCGTCACAGGCGAGTTGACTGGCGATCTGTCGTCCTTCCGGATGGCTCGCCGCGAAGAGAGCGCGTAGCTGCGCGTCGGCCCCGACGAAGTTGGTTCCGCAATCGCTGTGAAGGCTGAGGCACAGCCCGCGGCGGGAAGTGAATCGGCGAAGCGCCGCCAAGAAGGCCGCCGCGGTGTAGTCCGAAACGACCTCCAAATGAACTGCTCGCGTGGCGAGGCAGACGAAAACCGCGATGAACGCCTTGTGAGAGCGCTGGCCTCGGCCCTTGGTTGTCCTCAACATAATGGGCCCGGCGTAGTCAACGCCCGTATGTAGAAATGCCCGTGATGGTCTCACTCTCTCGCGTGGCAGATCGCCCATCAGTTGCTGCGGGGTTGCCGCCCGCCAACGCGCACACGTCACGCAACGAAGAATCAGTTGCTTCACTAGAGCGCGGCCCCGCGGGATCCAATATCGCTGACGGATCATCCCCAGGGTCATCTGGACCCCCCCGTGCAACGTCCTCCTGTGGCAAGCGTCCACGGTCAGCCTTGTGAATTGTGACGCCTCGGGCAGGATCACGGGATGCCGTTCGTCGTAGGCCAGGACGGCGTGCTTGAGCCGCCCGCCAACGCGCAGCAGTCCTTGAGCATCTAGAACAGGATTAAGTCTAACAAGAAAATTAGATCTCGGCAGCGAGCGGCCCAGCCGGACCGCTTCCATGTCTCGGCCGAAGTGAATCGCTTGCGTCCGTCGGATCCAACTCAAGCGGGTCTCCTCCAGCTCCTCGGCGGAAAGGTCGTCCCCGTACCCGGAGGCCGCTGACTCCGCTCTTGCTTGACTGCCCCGTCCCCGGCGAAGCCATCGCCGGCACCATGCTGTCACGCGCAGTAGTCGCTGGAGCGAGGAGAAGCGGAGAAGCTTCTCAGGTTCCTCGACCGCGGCAGTCCCTGACACCGCCACGTGGACTCGCACGCGCTCGTCGGGCAGGCCCTCCTTCTCGGGTACGGCTGCAGAAGCAGGCCATGTCGAAGGGTCCTCTTTAAGCCAGGCGGGGCCCTGCCACCAGAGCTGGTGGCCGATCAGCACGCCCGGGGAAAGCCCCCGAGAAGCGCAGTCCGCCGGGTTGTCTCCTCCTGGCACATAATGCCACAGGGCCTCCGGCATCGTCGTCTGTATCTCAGAGACCCGGTTAGCCACGTAGGTCTTCCAGCGGGTCGGATGCCCACGGATCCATCCCAGCGTCACCATAGAATCCGACCAGAAGTGGAAGGTGGCCCCTTGTAATTCGAGGACGGTCTTGGCGTGAGAGGCGAGTTTGACGAGCAGCGCAGCGGCGTTGAGCTCGAGTCGAGCCAAGGTGACCTGCTTTAGAGGGGCGACCTTTGTTTTGGCTGCCATCAAGGTGACTCGCCATGATCCTTCCTCTGTTTCCGCTCGTAGGTAAATTACGGCAGCGTATGCTCGCTCGGAGGCGTCAGCGAAGCCGTGGAGCTCGAGGCCAATCCCCGGCGCGTCCGAAAAAATTCTCCGCGGAACTCGAATCTGCTCCAGTACCGGAAGCTCGGTCTGATACTCCCTCCATCGTCGGGCGTCGTCCTCCGCCAGCGGGTCGTCCCAGTCGAGACCCTGCAACCAAGTGGCCTGGAAGGCTATCTTGGCACGCACCACGACCGGCGCCAGCCAACCAAGGGGGTCAAAGAGCCGGGCAGTGAGCGACAACACTGACCGTTTAGTGACTGACGTCACCGGGCTCGTCCGTGTCGCGAAGGAGAAACAGTCGACGCCTGGGTGCCACTGTAAGCCCAGGATGCCGTGCGATTCCTGAGGTCGCCAAGCGCGAAGCTCGCGCTGCATGCGATGTTCCGCCGGGACTCCCGTCAAAATCGCCTCATCGTTAGCCGACCACTTGCGCAGCGGAAAGCCGCCCGCCGCACAGAGTTCCGTTAGCTGCTGCCGAAGGGCCATAGCCTCTTCGAGGGTGTCGGCGCCCGAAAGTACCTCGTCCATGTAGCGAGCGCAGAACAGCGCTAGAGCGGCCAGCGGGAAGCGTTCCTTTTCGTCTTCGGCTAGCTGAAGCAAAGCACGAATAGCCTGGAAAGGAGAACAGGTTAGCCCGTAAGTAACGGTGTTGAGAATATACTCCCGTATCTTCTCGTCTGTGTGGTACCGCCACAAGATCCGCTGAAGATCACGATCTTCCTCGTGAACCAGAATCTGGCGGTACATTTTTTCCACGTCCGTGGCCAGGACGTAACGGTAACGACGCCAGCGCAGCAGCACGTCCGCGAGGGCCGGCAGCAGATTCGGTCCCGCCCGTAGGTACCGATTTAGTGAGTCGCCCGAAGGAAGCGCCGCCGAGCCGTTGAACACCACGCGCAGCTTCGTCGAGGAGCTTGCCTCCCGCATGACGCCATGGTGTGGGAGATAACACGCTCGGCTCTTCGCGATCTTGTCCGGCGCGACGGGGGTCATGTGGCCGAGTTCCTCGTACTGCCGCATGAAGTCGACGTACAGGCTCTTCAATTTCTCGTCGCGGGAAAGCCGCCTTTCCATCTGAGTTAGCACCCGTAGCGCGTAGTTACGCGTTCCCCGGAGATCGGGCAGCGGATTTACGACGGGGAGTCTCACGACGAATCGGCCCTCCGCGGTACGCGAATGGGTTCGTGCAAAAAAGTCCTCGGCCTCCTGCTCCTCCCTGGTTAGCGCGGGAGGGCCGACGGGCAGTTCCTCCTGCCGCCAGAACCCCTGCACCAGAGCGGAGAGCTCCGCGTCAACGTGGCACTGGTGCGCTACTGCGGCCTCCGGATTCGCCACCGCTCCGGCGGCTCCGGAGATGATCCACCCTAACGCCGTCTTCTGAGCAACAGGCTCGTGTGCCCCGCCCTTGAGCAGTCCCGGCTGGAGGATCTCGGCGACGACATCGGCGCCCAGCAGGAGATCCACCGGGTCCGAGCCTAGAAATTCGGGATCTGCGAGCTCCAGCCCGCGGAGATGCGTCCACGCCTCTTTATCCGCACGGATCCCTCCACCGTAAAGGGAGAGCCGAGGGAGTATTAAGGCCGACACGGCGATCGACGGCCCTCCTCCCCGGGGTGAGATTTCGAGGGTCACCAGGCCTCGCGCACGAGCCGTCCGCTTCCCGCCAACACCGAATACCGCGACCGAGGCGGGTGCGCGGGACAGTTTTAGGCGCTGCACCAACGATTCCGCGACGAGCGATGACTCGGAACCCTGGTCGATTAGAGCTCGCGCGGTACGCTCGATGCCGAACCGATCACGCACGCGGACACGGGCGGTGGCGAGGAGCACAGCCACTGCGTTCTTGGAAGGTCCTTGCGCGAGATGCGAAGTTGTGGCGACCTCGGTTCCTTGATACGCGTCGTGCAGGCTCGAATGGTGTCGGCCGTCACACACTGAGCAATTTCGTTTCGAATCACACTCGTTTAATTTGTGTTTTCCGAGGCAATTGAGGCAGAGATTATTTGCCTCGACGTGCTGTTTTCGTTCCGCGGCGGTTTTCCCCTTATACGCGGCGCAAAACATAATAAAATGTCCCTTTTGGCATACGGAGCAGCGACCGAGTCGGTTTTCCTTTGCTTTTGCATGCAAGGCTCGCGTTTGCTGCGCGGAATTCCCCCCGGCCTTCGCGGAAGTCGCGTTCTCCGGTTTCGCCGGCTGGAGCGATTCGAGAGTATGCAGGCGTCGGTCCAGAAACTGCTGCAAAACGGCGAACGACGGCGGATCCGGCGTTTCGCTGACAGCGCTCTCCCACTCGCGACGCGAACGCGGGTCGAGAAGATCTACGACGAGATGGACGAACAGGTCCTCACTACGCGAAATCGGCCGCCCGATGCTGTCGAGAGCGCCGACAGTGCTCACGACTCGGTGATACACTTTGCGTAACTCGGATACTGACTCACCCTTCAGTTTTTGCAGCGACGTAAATTGAGCGAGGTATGAGCGCACCAGGAGTCGCTTGTTTTGGTAGTAGTCCGTCAAGGTCTTCCAAGCGCGCTCGAAGTTCTCGTCCGTCGTGGGCAGGCTGCGCACTAGGAGTTCCGCCTCCCCCATTAAGCACGACTTCAGGTAGTGTAGCTTCTCAACTGGAGTCGTGGCGGCATCCTTCCCGATTATCGAATGAAATAGGTCACGGAAGGCGGGCCACTCTTCGTATTTGCCCTCGAACTCTGGCAGCTGAATGCGCGGCAAGGTCGTACGAGGCGGGTTCGTCCCGGCAGCGGCTGGTGCGGGAGCGCCTTCCGCTTTACTCTTGAGCTTGCGGAGCGTCTCGAGGAACATGCCCTTTTGCTGTATGTAAGCCTCCTCCGCGGTAGACGGCACGTCCTTCTTCTCGTAGTCATGATCCGCCAGGATCTCCCAGTAGCCGGCATATATTTTCTCGTGCTGCGCCTCGAATTTCGCCCAGTTGGACTCGAGGGCCTGCAAGCGCGCCTCCACCAACCCGATGGTAATATTCGGTGTTCCCACTTTCCTCAGGTTCTCGTACGAGCGAGCAATGCGCCCGTAGAGCTCATGTTGGCTGCGGATAAGTCCTTCCATCTCTCTATTCGTCTCCTTGGAGACAGCTCCTGCCATTTCCCGGGCGTTTTCCTTACTCATCGTCTCCCCTCAATGTTATTTGACGGAACGTGGAGGTAGGTCACTTAAGCACTCACTCACAGCCCGAGCGCAGGTCACAGAATCCGGCTCGAAGGACCATAAATGTTCGAAAGCGGACCGCGCGCGCGAGCGAGGAAACGAACCGCGGATAGGAGGAGACAGTCAAAGCGCAGAGTTAACGGACAATCACAGTTTATTCGTCTATTTACACTATTTACAAGAGCTGAATCGCAATTATAACGAAGGAAGCGATCGTGTCGCGAAAGCGTAAGAGCGAAAGTTAAGCGAGCGAAAGAGAGAGCAACTCTAAGTACTAAGCGCGCAAAAGAAACGGAGCAAGCAACTCGAATTATTGACAGCGGCAACTCGGAACGCAGAGAGCGACTGGCCCCGTTGCCAGGGGCGCGTGTCTCTTTAAGCTCTCGGGGGCTTCTCGCAAATTCGAGACCTTTCGATACACGCCTCTCCGAGAGAAGTCCCCGAGAGATGCGCGATCGACAATTATAAACAAAAAACAGAGGAAACAAAGCGAACAAAGAATGCCCTGTCTCCACTGTTTACTCATTTGATCGTCACGGCGAAAGTCACGGCGATAACGCTCAAGTCTCGGTGCTCGCAATTGCCGTGCTGAAACGCTAATTTGTATTTTCGACTTCGCTATCGTTAGAACCGTTTAAGCAATCTTAAACAGCTCTGTATGATCAAGGGCCGATTTCACATGCTTACTCCGCTAGGCCCTTTACTGAAATTTCTACTGTAATTTTTATAATTTTTTGTAATAAAGATATTGTTATCAGCCAAGGATAGTAAGAATGTGTTAAATATGTAGAATAATGTAGTAAATTATTTATAATTTTATTTCTAACTTATAACCTGTCAACTAAATTTTTATTAGAAATTGGTTTCTATGGATTGGTACCTTGGAACATGAAGGTTGATGTACTTTGAAACGCTATTTCAAAAGTATATTAGCTGATTGTTATCTTTATATAATTTTTAGTTAATTGTTTTACTACAATTTTTTTCATTTTTACTGACAGAGTAATTGGAAGCTATTTGTTTTATAGCTTGCCACGTAGTAATTAAACGTAGAATAAAAAAGCTAAAGGATGCCGAAACTCTGATATCTGCTGTAAATACAGAAATTATCTCACTGAGAGAAGCAACAAAAATATATAACGTTTATAGTTTTTAAATTTTAGAAAGAAAGAACTGGTTTTTAATTTGTAAAGATAATTTTCTTGAAAATAAAATTGTATACAAAAAAAATTTATTTGATATTTTTGATTAATTTTTATACGCAAAATTATTTTTTCTTGATTATGTTACAAGTTCCAACATAACTTCTAGGGAACAATTACATATTAATGTTTGTATTAGAATTTTTATTTTAATACTATATATGATATACAGGGTGTTCGAGTTAACCTGTCCACGCCTAATCTCGAAAACTATCAAAGTTAAACGAAAAGTCAAAAAAGCCCTTTAAAGGAATTACTTTGAGATGATTTTCAGCGATAGAACTGTACCCTTCCGTCCTGGATTTCGAGGATTAAAAATAGTCTACAAAGAGTACCGATGATCAAAAATTCACTACGGTCATAATTTTCACGATAAACATATAAAAATAAAGGTCATTAGATTTGTCTTTTCAAGCCCTATCGATTGGTGTTATTTTTGTAGAGGGTTTTTATTTGAAAAATTTGACCCCTTTTTACCTTCTTGAAACCCAGTATGGAAGGGTACAGTTCTATTGCGCTGAAAATCATCTAAACATAATCTCACTGAAAGACCTTTTTTGATTTTTCGTCTAACTTTGATAGTGTCCGAGATATCGGCGTAGACAAATTAAATCGAACACTCTGTATATTGAATTCTTAAAATATAACGCACTAACCATGTTAATTTTTTGATAATTATTTTTAGAACGAGGTTGTCCCGCAGCTGTGTTACGCATGTGGGACTCGTTAACGTCTGCTCCACGCGAACTTTGTGGCGTTAAAAATCCTGAAGATAAATGGAGTTATCTTTCGGATGATAATAATATGCGACTCAGGTTTGTATACGCTTTATATGAACAATAAGGCTTTCAGACAGGCGCTCTTAATATATTTTCGCATTATATTCACAGTTTTATATCAGCTGATAAAGCAGTAGGACAAGACGGTTTTCGAGCAGTGTGGACCGAAGTAAACACGAACACAGACTGCGAGAATAATCAATTTCAATGCAAAAGTATAAAATACTGCATCAATGAGTCGCTGCGGTGCAATAACATTGATAATTGCGGGGCAGACGATTCGTCGGACGAGGAGAACTGTAAGTTTCGTTAACGTTAGAATGCAACGTGTATTAACAGAAGCAAGCATTTCGAAAAGCAATGTGATTCGGTGTTTTACTCTGCTTCTATTATGACTTATATTCTCTCTCTTTCTTTCTTCCTCTCTCTCTTTTCTCTCTCTCTATACGTGAACTATATTCTACTCTATTATTCAGTGTAATCTCCTATGGATTGTTCAATAGATATATTCTACAAAAATTTTCAGCTGTATTGTTTCTGTGTACCGTAATACCTTTTCAAAACAATCCTTTAACAATATCGATAATTTTTTATTTATCTCTACCACGATGCAGATTAACAGCATCACAACTCGTTTACAATCAGCATGAATAACAAAGTACTTAATTTATATTAATCAAGTAAAATAACGTACGTTTTCAATTATTTAAATGTAATTATTGTTATACCTTTTTTTTATCACATTTAAGAATAAATAAATTGATAGCTTAGCTTAATACAAAATAAATATAAATTATGCAATATTAAAATAAATAATCATATCAATAATAAAATCTATCACGAATATACAATACAGCGATGAGAGTATTTTTAAATATTATAGAATATATTTTGAATTATGTAAATTAATAGAACTATAAAATCTGTATTTCGTATGTTACACGGATATATATCCACATATGTGTAAAGACAGAATAATGTTGGAAATTACATCGATAAATGCAGCACGGAGTCATTTATTATTACGCCATTCATTTCACCAGGAAATATTACATACTCGGGAAAAAATACCTCTTATTTGTTTATATTAGTTCATATTAGTAGATATATAATTATATATGGTCATATAAAAAATGGAAATATAATCTTGAACAATATGTTACGTCCAACCCCAAGATTAGGATAAGAAAAACTGGATTAGGATAAGAAAAAAGTGAAGGAAAGGCTAACTAGAGGGGTAGGGGTAAGGAAGGACGCAAGCAGATACTTTACTCTGTTGCTCGTAGGTACACGCACTGAGGCGCGAGCCGAACGCACTTTCAATGGCTCAGGATTGGTCAACGTCCGTAAGAACGTTAGGACACCTTCCGTGAGCGGTGCGATCGTCGGTTCTGTTTTGAGTCAGGAAATTTAATTTCTTTAACTCAGGATCGGACCTTGCGATTTCGAGAGCGCAATGAGTTGTTACGTCCTGAGGACTTCGTGATTTCCTTCTTTCATAAAAACCTTTCGTAAGATGTTTTTTTTACAGAATTATTTTTGGGATGACCGAATTATATTTGTTGATCGGAGAGCAGGTTACTAATAATAGTGAATCACCTTTCTTCCTGACATCAAAATCAAACAAATAAGTATATTAATTGTGAAACCTGCGCCGGTCAATAGTAACGTCGAGCCGTCATATGACTCCCAGAAAAAATTCGTGAAAAACACTTCACGTTAGACAATAACAGATTAACGCGAGACAATAGAAATTTCGAAATCTAGTGTCTCGATCCGTGAGAAAAACGTGTTTTTCGATCGATGACTAATGAAAGTCATCATCGGAGTGTTGTGCCCGTAGCCGTGAAGAAGGGACTTTGTCGGGATGTAGGCGCCCAAAGGATTAGGATCCACGCACTAATAAACGACACTCCGTACTTTACAGTAAAAGTACTGTATTTGCCCTCACTTTATTACAAAAGGTTTAAATAGTAACTTAAGTTAATTCGCGTTAAGTAGGATGCGTGGTTACTCTCAGAAGCGATCTGTCTGATCCTATCGCTATTGACATATATATCATTTCATTAAGGCGGAAGGAGTGCGGTGACCCTGATCGGAGCACGTACGCTGCTCCGTATCTGTTCCGCGCGACTCCGCTGCTGTCTCAGCATTCTGAAAACAGAACTGTGACTGGCTTTCTTCTCGTCACATTCCTTTTTAATAATTTAATAATTTAACTTATATTAATATCTTTCTTTTCTACTTTGATCACGTATTGATTCTTAAACGTATTGTTCTTATTCCCAAAAGCTGGTCGGGCTACAACAGAAGAAACAAGTTAATCACCAAAAGGTTGAGACTTATTACTTGATAATCCATCCTTAAAAAATCAGGTAAAAGTTTACAATAACTTACACAGCTCGGACTACTTTGACCTTGACATATGTTGTCAAGGACATAATACTGAGTAACATTTCCTTATAACTTAGTCGGCGGTCGCTGCTTATTAAAAAGTTATAAACAAAAAAAGTTTGAAAAATATAGCAGCTATTTTGA
>NW_020218216.1:111381-123969 GCF_003070985.1 Temnothorax curvispinosus | reverse complement strand
TAGTTCACGCATATACTTTTCACGCGAACCGAGGTTCACCCACACCCTCCCTGCTATCGGGGGAGGTGCGGTAGCCCCGAAATAGTTTACGCATGGGTTAGTTGACGCGCTTTAAACAATTAAATACTGTTAAAGCGCGTCATCTAACCTATGTAAATTAGTGACGCGCTTTAAACAGTTAAATACTTGTAAAGCGCGTCATTTAATCTACGTATTTTCCAAACTTTTTTTGTTAATAACTTTCCAACGAATAACGAGCAACGGCTAAAACCTTTTAAAGGTCACTCGGGGTCATGACCTTGACAACATACATCAAGGTCATTGAAATCGGTGAGGTCGCCAAACTTTTTTTTGTTAATAACTTTTTAATAAGCAGCGACCGCCGACTAAGTTATAAGGAAAAGTTACTCAGTATTATGTCCTTGACAACATATGTCAAGGTCAAAGTAATCCAAGCTGTGTAAGTTATTGTAAATTTTTACCAAAAATCATATATAAATCGCGATAGCGGGACACCATATGCACTCCGAAATTATAGACAGTCTAGTCCGCGCAGAACGGCATTCATAATATAGTAGGGTAAATATGAGGATTCTAGGCCGGATGCTCTGAGGGGGGAGAGGGGCAGGGGGAATTTGCGATGGGGGAGTGAGGAAGGGTACCGCGTACGATCCGTGTATAGGGGTCCGCGGGGGGGGGGGGCGGGGGGGGTACCGCGTACGATCCGCGCAGAGGGGTCCGCGGGAGAGGGGAGAGTACGATCAGCGTTTTTGGGCGCCGCGGGGAAAGAGGGAACCGCGTTCGCGTTTTCGGGTACCGCGGGGAGAAGGGGTCCGCGTGTAACGGCCGCGTCGGTCCGCGGTGAAGGGGGGTCCGCATGACGTCACAAGGCGCATGTCCGCTCGCGTTCTTTTTCCCTCGCGCGCGGTCTTTCTCGCTCCCATCCCCCGTTCGCGTTATCTCTCCCTCGCGAATGTTCTCTCTCTTTCACTCGCGTTTTCTCTCCCACCCGCATCTTCTCTCTCCTTCCCACTCGCGCGTTCTCGTTCTCTCTCGCTCGCAGTTGCATTCATACCAGATCTTCGCATTATTTCGCTCTCTTTTGCTCACACCGATGTTCACATTCTCTCAGGCTTACCCTTCCTACTCACCTTCTTACCTGTGTTAGCCGTTCAGACGGCTAAAGGGGTCGTGCTCCGCTCGCGAGCTCGGAAGGGTCGGGATGAGGGCGTCTGGCGGGCTCGGTTAATGATCACACTTTGTTAAACACCACTTTAACACTTTATTAAATATACTAGAGCTTGGCTTGGACGAGGTGTTCTTTATTTAATGCTCCCGTCTCGCGATTCGTTAGAGCTCGTAAATGTTTCAACGCGACGTCGTGGAGTTCTCAGACCGACTGCCTAATCGCTCGATTCGGCGGTCTTATATTGGTTTCCCGTTGCTACCTCGGGATCGCCCGCGGTAGCATTAACCTGTGTGGTCAGCGCTCCGCGCTGACCTTCGCGTCAGCGATATCGGTCCTCGATGGACCTTTGGTCTTGACGATTTTAGTCGCTAGGGTCGAATTTCCCTGACACTTGGCAATTCGGTTGCCAAGTGCGTTGTGCGCTCACAACACCTGTGTGTCATCCGTTCACGTCTTCTCTCACACTCGTCTATTTCTCTCGGGTGTCCTCTTCGCGTTCGCCTTCTTCATCATTTGCATCTCTATTCGCGTTCTCGCTCACGATCGCATATCTTTTTTTCACCAACGCGATATTTAATTTTTAATATTTTAAGAATTTTCAATATTTTAATTATTTTATTACAATAACTACTTAATTTTAATGTTAAAAAAAGTTTTTTTTAATATTTTAATAACTTTAAAAAAATTTAATTTAACTTAATTATTATTATTATTTAAATTATTATAATAAAATATTGTACTTATTAAATAATATTAATACTAGTAAAGGAAGCGGGAAAAATGAATAATAAATAGTTATATATGGAATTACACATAAAAAATATTTCCAATCTTAAAAATTGCATGTTAACTGAGTGAATTTCATTTGTATCGAAAAATTGAGGCCCCTTTTCTGCGATGCTGATTGGTTGTCTCGAATTTTGCATCGCGGCGTGTTTCACTCGTGTCGCTTTTGTTTGTAATGAAAAAGCCAAATGGCGCGCGCGTAGCGCGCGCTTGTAGTGTTCTAGTATTCTTAAAATTGTGATAACAAACGAAACATTTTTATTAAAATTAACCGGTGATGAGACAGGATTTTATTTCAAAATCACCAGATTTCTTCTTCCTCAAAATCCTCCTCCATTACGAATAGTCGACGTAAGGCGAAGATATCTACATCATTAGAATTTTCCCATATTTCATTATTCAGCTTTTAGTCTATAGTCCGAAACCAGCGGACCCAACGCTGGTGCTCAAAATTTAGAAACCGGCGGATCTGTATTTTATTACGATATATATAGCGCTAAAAACAGATTATATAAAAATTTAAAAAAAAATGTTAAACAGCTAAATAATCAAAACGGCCAAATTTCGAGCAAATAAAAAGATGTTGAAAATAAATTTAACGACTTCAATAAAAATATACAATTATGTTAACGTTTTGAGTCTTACTTGGCCTTCTTCAGAACCATAAATAACGATAATAACACATTATTTTCAACATCCTTTATTTGCTTGAAATTTGGCCGTTTTGATTATTTAGCTGTTTTGCTTAGTCGAGCGAGATCATATTGTTGTTTAAAAAATGTTAAATCTATGAAATATTCATACATACTTGATCGTGAGAGATCCGAACCTTCACCATATTCCTAATTCGTATCTCATGCACGGGTACCTTGACGGGTACGTTGTCCACCCATATCCATCTCACTCGGCATGTTGTGTTGCTGAAATATTGAAATAATCGGAAACGGTGCAGAAATATTTCGTTAACATTTTATTTGTAACCATGGATCTGAAATATTTCAAAAATGTACTGCATCATGTTTTTTATAATATTGCATTAACAATATTTATAAAATCTTTCAGAAAGTTGTTTACAATAATTGTAAGTTTCTGTAATATTAAAAAAAAAATGTAGCAGATGTAATATTTCAGAAATATTACTGAAACATTATAAAAGTGATATTACGTTTGCATTACACGAATAATATTTCTGTAACATATAAAACACAACATTGCATTTAAAATATTTCTGAAAAATTGAATTGCAGGCAGTAAATTTCTACAATATTGCAGAAGAAATATTGTAGATGTAATGGTTTAGAAACATTTTTGATACATGATAAAACTATTATTACGTTTACATTGCACGCGTTATATTTTTGAATTTTTCACATACAACATTGCATTTGTAATATTTCCGAAAAAATTGCTGACAGACTTTAGAACTTATAAAAAATTAAATTTATTATTATATAATTATTGCATTTTTTCCCTTTTATTAAGAATTTTCTGATATTCTAAATTTTGTCATATGGCATTCTTAATATAAAATATAAAATATTTAATAATATTTAATATAAAATAATATTCAACGCTGACCGGCAAAAATGATTTGATCGTTATCTGTATTGTTAATATATTGTTATGCGATAGCTTTATGCTCACCAAAATAAGCAAGTATAAGAAAGAAAGAAGCGTCAGAGTCAGAGGATCATCACTACCCTGTTCGATCATCGATGTCAAGCAACAAGGCGCCGGTATACTACTTGGGTGGGTGACCGGCTGAGAGAGCGGATTTCTTCAGACAAACGCGCGGCGGCTATACGAACATGGCTTAGTATATTTTTTTTGTTCCGTAACAAAATATTTCATTTTTCACATACCAACAAATAGTTTTTGCGTCAGTAACAAAATTTTGTTTGTTAATACAAAACATTTTTCTCAGTGTAAAATGTATTTGAAATATCTCTGAAGTGTTTTTGCAATATTTCGTAGATATATTTAAGTTATTACCGAAATATTGTCGAAATCTTTCAGCAAGATTGCATTTGAAATAATTGCGGACATTGAAACATTGCCGAAATGATGTAGAAACGGTCGTGAAATATTTCTGAAATATTGTTAGAGAAGCCCTCATTTGATATTCGCGCTTTATGCGATCGCGGCGCCTGTTCGCGCATGTTCCTATACGGGAGCGTCGCTGCGGTACTTCCAACTAGCGCTCCCGCCTTATTCCATTCGCCATCTTCTTGTCTCCGCGTGCACATCACGCTGTGCTGTATAATATATTAAGGAATAAATATCTGTTCTGTAAACGGCCCGCATTCGATATCCTGCCTCAACAAATATTGATAAAAGGTGTAATATTTCAAATGAAATTTTGCAGAAATGTTTCTGAAATATTGCATATGCCGAGTGGGAAATGTAGATATATTATTTGTAAAAAAAGTACCATTTCAGCTCCCTTGCTCTCTCTGAAATCGCACAAGGCCCAATCCTAGGTAATAGGAATTAGTTTCTTGACCAAAAATAGGATCACGAGTGCACGAAACTCACAGTAGGCGTAATAGCGCCCCTTCTAGACGTTGACCCACGACTGGAGTTTTCCGAAACGTGCATTCGTCTTGAGACACGCGCTTTTTCCAGCGTACAGCCGAAATACGATAAGATCTAGTTACGTCTTCCTATCTCCCCTCCTTTAGATAGTCTTTCCCTTGCTATCCTTCAAAACTAATATTCCACAAATTTCGGGGTTTGACGTAACAAGTGGTTCTTGAGGTTTTAGATCATAATGATGCAGATTGAAATAATTTATCCCATATTATTATAACTTGGCGCTGCTTGGCGTGAAACACCTGCTGTATCTCTTGATACTGTCCTTATACCACTGTTCGTAAAATTTTAAACACGAGAAACAAATCCTATCGTATGCCATCTATCGGACAATCCGAATTTAAAAGTGTAATATATATAATGCACATGTGCATTGTTTGAATGCAACATTGTTAATGAACATGTGCTGTGTTTATATATGGTTATATATAATTATATATAATCTATGTAGATAAATGCTTTTTATATATAATTTATATATAAATTATAAAAATTCATATATAATCATATCAAATTGTATATGAAACATTATATATATTTAAATATATTTTAGTCGCCTGTATAATTATATATAGTCATATATGATTATATATAATATTATATATAAGTACTGAAATTTTGCTTTTTATATATAACGCTTGCGACGCGTATTCCCTCGATCTCGCTCTCCGAGAGAGCACGCCGCAAATTCACAATATATATCGGTCAAAGATATCAATGGTAGCTCGACTAGGTATGTCCTCCAAAACTCGATATGGGCGCCAGGCGCAAATACTCGCACCACGATACGGTAAATCCAAGCCAACAATATAACTATCTCAAGTGTGAATCCTTTAGTAATTCGGATCGCTGTTAGATCTCGGAGAGTAGGAGAGCGAGCGCAGCGCAATTAGCACAAACAAAATAATACGAACAATAAAGATAATATATTTCATAAGGATAAGGTGTATGACAAGTCGTTTCTCGGATATCAATAATACCATAACGACTCCCGTAATAATCACAATCTCGTAACGCATTCCGCAACGAATAACGTATAATACTACAATTAATAACGCGAATGATATCTCGCCATTACACGACGATACCTCGCTCACAATACCAACATAACTACGCGAAGAATATCTTCCAAATACCGCGACGATATCCCGCCAATAGTAATAACTACGCGAATGATATCTCGCAACCACGCGACGATACCTCGCGAAGTTCTCAATACCAAACGCGAAAGATGCCTCGCACATTACGCGAACGACACCTCGCCAATAAAGACACGATTACGCGAAACGCATTTCGCCATTTCACGACAATCCTACGTCCAAACACAACCGAGTTTCACAATAATTACTTTACTACACGCGATTTTATTCCGCTTTGTGGAACGGTAATACACAAAAAACGATTCTACGATTATCCAATCCCGCATCACGGGACGGTAAATACAAAACGTGGCTCTAAATTATACACAAAATGAACGATGACGCGGTGACTGTCGGCCGCGTGCCAGTCTCCGAGATAGGCGATCACGTTTCACTCTCGGCCGGGCCCTCCATCAGTATTTCTTTCGGTAATTAATTAACGGTACTCATGCTTGACGCAGCACTGCGCGACTCCCGGAAGGGCCTCGGCCTCAACAAGAATCTTAATTGCTTACAAAAGATCCTCGGATCCTTGGCAGCCGGTGTTCCTCAAGATGACGTCTCAGGACGAAAGCTCGCACGACAGTGTCGCTCCTCTTGCCTGGCGGAACTACGCTGGGCCCGCGCGCCTGCGCGCCGTGCTTGCAAGCCCTCTTTGCCGATCGGCTCTACGCGAGCGTTGGGTCCGATCCGAGCGCCTTCCGCTCCTGTCGGCGCCCCTCGCGTCTGCTCCGCCTGCCGACGGTATCTTTAAAAACTGCTGTAAGTCCGGTTGTCCAGGTCGCGACTTGACCAAAATCGACTTGACCGGTTGAATGGGCCGTGGCCACGTCGATCGGTATATCAAATACCCCGTTAAGGCGGTAGGGTCGTTCCACACCCTTGGCGTGGACCTCGCCGGGACGCCCCTGCTCGGGTCCTCCATTTTTGGGCCCCCCTTTGGCGCAATCGAACTGACAAGCTCGCCCTGCGAGACGCTCCAAGCGGTATCGGCAATGGGCCCGAGCGTGATCTGCCCGTCGGCCAACTCCTCCGCAGGACGCCTCCGGATTTTCCTTCTGTAAATCCCGCGGGGCGACCTAAGTCACCTATTAACTTAAAACTCAGGATCCGATTTGAATGCAACAATGTTCATAAAACAAAAGAGAAAGGAGGTGAATTGAACTGAAAAAATGAACCGGAGGGAAGAGAATTTGATCTAAGAGATGAACCGGGGTGGAGATGGGGGAGATGAAGAGGTGAACTGTCTGAAGAGCTGAATTATCTGAAGAGAACGAGCCTCGTGATGTCGCAATTTATATAGAAAAATTCAAGGGATGGAAGGAGTGAATTTTGTTGTGGGATGTGTCTGGTTTCCGTTTCGAGGATTTTAGTTAATGGGATGTTTCCACATGTAGGTTTGAGTTTTCGCCCATCTCTTGGCGAGCTGGGTATAGTTATCTACTTTTACGGCTGTCTATTGGCGAGTTTTGTTGTAAAGCCCGTCTTATTTTGGGGGCTCAAACTATCGGTTATTCCAGTGACTCATCCATTTTGCTTCCTCATAGAGGAAGCTTTGTTTTCGTGAAAAAATTTTTTTTCAAGTATCTTTGGGAAAGTGTTTAGAATGTTTTAAAACGTCGAAAAATTATTTTTGTACAAAATGTCCGTGTGTATATGTGTATGTGTGTGTGTATGTATGTACGCTTTTGTTGTCCGTATATGTTCTAACTTCCGTAATTTTTGAGATATCGGGATGTTTTTTTTTTAAACGATAGAGTATCATTCATAGAAGGTTGGTATTGAATTTGGCGATGATCGGTAAAAAGTTTTTTTTTAATTTTGAATTTTTTTAGAAATGTTAGTGGTTCTAACTTCCACAAATTTGAAGATATCGATCTATTTTTAATTTTATTATATTTTTTAGTCTTTTCTACCCATATTTTATAAATAATTTTTTAAGCTGGTTACTCGGGCTTCGCCCGGGAGTCGTTTTTCTTAAAACGACTTTATTTGTATTTTAATATCCTTATTGTGGACAAACATAAGGAATGTGTCGGATGGTTGATTTAAAGGCGGTAGTTTAACTTTTCCGCATGAATTACACATTCTAGGTGCTTAAGTTTTAAACTTTTTTGCTGAACAATGATCACATATTGGATTCATTTGCCCAATTCCCATACAGTTTGTAATAGTATAACAGATATTAGTCGCAATAAAGCTTATCACAATAAAAAAAATGTGCAAGTAGAAAGTTGCACATTGCTTCCTCATAGTTTTTAAATGTGCAAGTAGAAAGTTGCACATTGCTTCCTCATAGATTTTAAGTGTGCAAGTAGAAACTTGTACATTGCTTCCTCATAGTTTTTAAGTGTGCAAGTAGAAACTTGCACATTACTTCCTTATAGTTTTTAAGTGTGCAAATAGAAACTTGCACATTGCTTCCTCATAGTTTTTTAAGTGTGCAAGTAGAAACCTGCACATTGCTTCCTTATAGTTTTTAAGTGTGCAAGTAGAAACCTTCGCTCACAAAGCTTCCTGTATGAAGAAGCCAAAACAAATAAATACTAATAATTATACATCGAATTAAATCAAGGCTTCCTCATAGAGGAGCTTTGTGAGCGAAGGTTTCTACTTGTACACTTTTTTTATTATCCCCGGTGTCTCTTTTAATAGGGTTTTGGGTCCTTGGTTTATCTCGCGACCCTGTTTTTGTGTTAACAGACAACGCATAGTCCTATATTTTTATTTCCGTTACGTGCTTATAACGGTTACATAATTTACAGAAATGCACGTCCCAGACTCTGTTTTTATCTGTCGAGACAGCTTTTTCAATATAATAATATTTTTTGTTAAGCTTTTCTTGAATTAGCCTCCTTGGCGCGCCGTGTCGCTAGGTTTATAGTCATAGACCAGACAAAATTGATAAAAACATAGTCGTATATGCCTTGACGTTTGGATTTCGTCATCTGGAAGTTTCCTCTTAATTTCTCAATTTTGTTTAGTCACGTAAGCAAACATGAAGAAAAAAATAATAAGTAGCGGTAGGAAAATTTGAAACGTCGAGATCAGAGCTTACTTGCCGATAGATAACCGTTAGTGCTCGGTTACTTATTTTGATCTTAAAGACTATTCTAGATTTTTAAGAAATTTTCGCGAAAAAGGGAAATCGTGAAATCCACGGGACGTAACAAATATTACATAGCCATATATGACCAAATATGACTATATACCCGGGAAAAGATACCTCTTATTTGTTCATATTAGTAGATATATAATTATATATGGTCATATAAAAAATAGAAATATAATTGTGAACAATATTATATGGCTATATATGAAAATATATGATTATATATTCCATAAAACCTCTTTAAGTATAACCTTATATAGCCATTGTTTCATGCTCGACCAGATTTAGATTTAGCGGAGCGCGATTAATGCCGAAACCACTCAGAAAGAGTGTGAAACGAAGAAAGGGCCACGGATGAGAGAACGACTAGTTGCACAGAGAGCTCTTAAGAGTGACGCCAAAAATAGCCTGTTTCGCCACCCTTGAAATCCGACTTGAATTTGGTGCTAAACGATAGTTATATATAAAACATTGATCCTCTGAAAGTTTCAGATTGAGCCCACTCTTTATCTTCAAGATATGAGGGGTCAAAGTTCGCATTGTGCATCAACGTCCTTATCAATTGTTCTGACCCATTTCAGATTGTGGTTGATTAGCGTGAGTGCCCATGCCTCTTACGATTTGGGGTGCTTGATTAGCGTGAATTCCCGTGCCTCTCACGATTTGGGGTGCTTAATTAGCGTGAGTCCTTGTGCCTCTCACGTTGCATGAACCATGTATACGTTTTGATGTACTTCTTTAACGCTCTTTAGGAATGGTTATTGACACATTGCATATATCAGGGTTGGGTATATCGATTCCATTGTATTGTCCATAGCTGAGATACCATATAATTGTCATTATATGGCTGCAACATCCGACAGTACGTGAACCGCTCTCGCAAGTACAATAATATTCGACAATCGCGTTTCCACCAGATTTATCCTTGTCTGCTAACACAAAGACGTGATGATTTTTCCCGCTTCGATACCGAGATTTTATGTAAGTTTTCACAAGCAGCGGATCTGTGATGGCACAATGCGAACTTTAACCCCTCATATCTTGAAGATAAAGAGTGGGCTTAATCTGAAACTTTCAGAGGATTAATGTCTTTATCGTTTAGCACCAAATTCAAGTCGGATTTCAAAGATGGCGAAACAGGCTATTTTTGGCCTGTTTTTGGCGTCACTCTTTCACGGATACTGTCGTGGCTCGAATCGCTCTGAGATTTTGAGGCGTCAGGAGTTTGCCGCAAACGCGAGACGGAGATCTTGCCGAGCATTGATTTGATGCCCTGAGACGGAAATCTGGCGGTAGAGGAAATCTTGTTCGCAAGGCAGACTAGAGTCGCAAACGCGACACGATGACAGAGATTTCGTGCGAGCTCTTTGGATTAATCACTCGTGGAGAATACCGTCTTGGCACTCACGCACTTGGATGATTGGGCGGCGATGCCGCGCACGAATCGATTGAGAATCTTTGCGTTAAGCCGAGAGAACTTGCTTCTGATACGTGCAAAACGAGTCTGATCGTTCTCTGCCGCCAGGAGGGTACTCGAGGGACAGAAACAAAGGCGAAATCCGGAACGCAGCGTTCTCTGATTGATCCAACGATTTACGGAGTTGCGCTGTGGGCAAAATTTTCACGAACAAAGACACTGCGCGTGTCAGGAGTTGCGCCGTGCTCCGACTCTCGACAATGCCGGCCTGCGCGCACCTGTACGTGGGGCGGCATCGACGGCGTGATTGACCACGCGGGACGGCGTACCGACAACCCCGTGCGGATCAAATCCGTGCCACGAGACTGACAGCAGGCACGTAGCAGTCAGCCTCGCGGCCCGATTACAGAGAGAATATGTTCGATCCTTAACAGCCATATATATATATATACATGGTTTTATATGCTTGTATATTATCATGTCTGATTATGTAAAAGTATATTTATAAAGTTAAAGATAATCATATATGAACATACTCAGATCTATCCATAAGTTTGTATAACTGTTATAATTGTTCTTCTAGTATATTATTTTACTTTACAATCAAATTAATATGAGATATTATTTCTAATTTCACAATTGTGTTTTAAGTCCGACAAAATCCATATCGGCACGCAGTTTAAAAAATTGAAAAATGTATTTAATAATAATAAAATTGATATGGTGAAATATTATTAAACACCAAAATCTTCGACCGAAAATAGCACTTTTCTTACTTGTGTTATTTTAATAAGTTTCCTTTTTTCTCTAATTTTGCATAAAATAGGTACTTGAATTTTTTAATTGACATTAATTTTTATTAAATAATTTCGTAAACACCCGGGAAAAAAATCTCTTATTTATTTATATTAGTTTATATTAGTTTATATTAGTAGAAATATGATTATATATGATCATATAAGAAATGGAAAATATAATCTTAAACAATATTATACATGGCCATATATAAGCATATATAATTATATATTCGGGAAAGAATACCCCTTATTTGTTCATATTAGTAAATATATAATTATATATGGTCATATAAGAAATGGAAATTTAATCTTGAACAATATTATATGGCTAAACCTCTTTAAGTATAACTTTATATAGTCATATATGGTTTTATATGCTAGTATATTATCATGTGTGATCATGTAAAAGTATATTTATAAGGTTAAAGATAACCATATATGAATATATGGCACTCTATAATGGATCTATCCATATAAATTTGTATAACTTGTTATAAATATTCTTTTAGTACAATATATTATTTTACTTGACAATATCAAATTAATATGAAATATATTATTTCTAGTTTCAGTTTACACAATTGCGTTGAAGTCCGATAAAGTCCATATTGGCACGTAGTGCCAATTTAAAAAACTGAAACATGTATTTAATAATAATTGATATATTATTTTCCTAACGCGAACGTGAAATAGGCCGCTTTTCGCGCTTGTTTTGAGTGAGCAAAACGATCCATTTCGCAATGATGACGTAAGCGTTGAAACATGGAGCCATTTCTCAACTAGTGGGAAAATGAAATTGTAAAACAAGCGCGAAAAGCGGCCTGTTTTACGCTCTTGTTAAGAAAAATAGTATGAACAACTCGTGGGAAGAGTGGTCGAGCCCAAATGAGTGTGATGATCGCACGAGCGAAGTTTCGCTCGTGCGACCAACTTCACACTCATTCAGAATCGACCACTTTTTCCACTAGTTGTACAATATACTATAAGCATCAAGATCCGCTTCGACCGAAAACGGCACTTCTTATTGCTTATGTTATTTTAAGTTTTCTTTTTTTTTCTAATTTTGCATAAGATACTTAATTTTTTTAATTGACATATTAATTTTTATTAAATATTTTCGTAAACAGTGAAATTACCAGTAATAATTTGTGAAAAAAACTGTTATATAATATATATTATAGTTCTTATATAAACAAATATATTAATCGTATTATTTTGCAAACATACGTTATAATTTAAACTGAAAATAATATAATCGTATGTGGGGACTTGGTTGGCAGGTGTGACAGAGTGTGCATGCGTGTGCTGTATGTCGAGAATATTAATTAAGTGCGGTTTGTCGTAAAGAGGAGTGGAAACTTGGCAGTGGTGTGTTCTTTGGGTAGCGGAAAGTGTGTGTGTCGCGTGATAGGGTTAGAGTTGGGCAGAGTGGAGGCGCCACGCGTGGAGGGACGGAATTTGCGGCGAGAAAGGGAGCAGGTTAGGTTTTAGAGCGAGCGAGCGAGAGAAAGAGAGAGAGAGAGAGAGAGAGAGAGAGAGAGAGAGAGAGAGAGAGA